>NC_068364.1:88313147-88493147 GCF_020536995.1 Dreissena polymorpha
CAGAGAAGCAATTTATTTAATTGAAGGCACGTCCTTCAAATGTATTAACACAAAACAAGCCCCAACTAGCCAAGGCTTAAATTCAGTGGAAAATGTAACTTAATACATATGGATAAAATGATCGCTATTCTTTTGGCTTGATGACGGTTCACGTCGAGATTCATTATTTACAAAAAAATAATATCAATGGAACATTTGAATGCAATTCAAATAAAGGCTGTAGATTGATTTTAATTACAAACTGTTTGTGTCTGTTCCAAATTGAGCGTCACCATAATACTTTGTGAATTAGTTCATTGTTCAAGCTTTCATCGATGCGCATTTTGATTGACACAAGGACATGCAATCATCGTTTTCTTTAGAAAGGGGGAATTTGAAATAATTAATAATTATTCAAAATTACAGGCTGGTTGAAGTGTCATTTTGTGCCAAACTGAACGTGTAATTATCATACGTAAGATAAGAATCATTCTTTGAAATTGCATGCAGTTCGTTCAGTCATTTTGAGGAGCAATCATTTATTGAACAGTAAATTATCAATTATCATGACGATGTATCGTCGTCCTTGCACAATCCGTCATCGACTTCATGTCTTCGTATCTATGTACCATCTTCCATGTTCAATCCGTCATCGTCCATTCGTGTCAAGGTACCATCTTCATTGCTCCATCCGTCATCTTGCATTCGTATCAAGGTACCATCTTCTTGGCTCCATCCGTCATCTTGCATTCGTTTCAAGGTACCATCTTCTTAGCTTCATCCGTGATCGTGCATTTGTATCAATGTACCAACTTCCTTGCACAATCCGTCATCGTGCATTTGTTTCAAGGTACCATCTTCCTTTCTCCAACCGTCGTGGTGCATTTGTATCAAGGTACCATCTTCCTGGCTCCGTCTGTCATCGTGCATTTGTATCACTGTACCATCTTCTTGGCTTCATCCGTCACCGTGCATACGTATCAAGCTATCCACTTCCTTTCTCCGTCCGTCATCGTGCATTCGTGTCAAGGTACCATCTTCTTGGCTCCACCCGTCATCGTGCATTTGTTTCAAGGTACCATCTTCTGGGCTCCATCAGTCATCGTGCGTTTGTATCAAGGTACCATCTTCTTGGCTCCATCCGTCATCGTGCGTTTGTATCAAGGTACCATCTTCTTGGCTCCACCCGTCATCGTGCATTTGTTTCAAGGTACCATCTTCTTGGCTCCTTCCGTCATCGTGCATTTGTTTCAAGGTACCAACTTCTTGGCATCATCCGTCATCGTGCGTTTGTATCAAGATACCATCTTCTTGTATCCATCCTTCATTGTGCAATAGTATCAAGGTACCATCTTCTTGGCTCCATCCGCCATCGTGCATTCGTTTAAAGGGATCTTTTCACGGTTTGGTAAATTGACAAAATTGAAAAAAGTTGTTTCAGATTCGCAAATTTTCGGTTTAGTTATGATATTTTCGAGGAAACAGTATTACTGAACATTTGCCATGGTCTAATATAGCCAATATTTGCATCTTTTGACGATTTAAAAACTTTAAAATTATAAAGCGTTGCAACGCGAAACGATTGAATAATTTGGAGAGTTCTGTTGTTGTCGTTTAAATTTGTAAAACTACGAAGATTGCTTATATAACGTATAAAATACTCGTCTTATGTATGCTTGGCAGGATAGCTCAGTTGGCTAATGCGTTTTTACTTCAGGTTTCCAGGGGTCACTGGTTCGAGCCCTGCTGCGGGCTACTTTTTTTCCTTTTTTACATTTTATATTTGATTTTTTACTGGAGCTTTTAAAATTTAGTGTTTACATTTATCAATATAAAGCATTTAATGACAAACTTCAAAACATGCCAAAATCTGTGAAAAGGCCCCTTTAAAGGTGCCATCGTACTTGCACGATTTGTCATCGTGACTTCGTACCAAAGTACAGTCTTTCTTGTTTCATCTGTCATCGTGCTTTCGTGTCTTTTTGTACCATTTTTCTTCCACAATCCGTCATTGTGTCTTCGTGATAATGTACCATTCTCCTTTAACCATCCATCATCTTGACTTTGCGTCAAGGTAAATCCTTCTTGCACACTCCGTCATTGTGCCTTCGAGTCAATGTAGGTTCCTCCTTGCACCATCAGTCATCGTGACTTCGGATCATGGTACCGTCGTCCTTGCACCATCCGCCTTGGTGACTTCTTGTCAATGTACCGTCACCTTGCACCATTCGGCTTGGTGACTTCTTGTCGATGTACCGTCATCCTTGTAACATCTGTCATTGTGACTTATTTTCAATGTACCTTAGTCCTTGCACCATCCGTCATCGTTTTCTACGTGTCAATTTTCCATCTGCGTTGAACCACCCGTCATCGTCTTTTGCAGTCAAGGTATCACCGTCCTTTCACAATCTGCCTTTGTATCAGCGACATTTATGCAGTTAGACACAATTTGGACTTCATAATTTATAACGGTCGAGTTTTGTTTTGTATTTCTTTATTAACGAGAGTCTTACCAAAACACCATTTCTTATGTCGGATTTAATAATGTTCGCATTTTATTCATTTAAAAATGAATGCATTTTACAAGGCGACGCACGAGTAGAACACGTGTTACGGTTTCACGAAGTCAGGATAACATGTTTCTGGGCGATTTATGGTAGACGCGACGAAATTTGTTAAATGAAGATGATATGAAGTATTACATAAGGATGATGTATTAATGATTACATAGACGTAGAATCAACATTGTGGAATAAAGGGTGACCTTTAAACAAGGGCGAGGGTACGATGGCGGGAATTAATGGTGACTTTTCTACAAGGGCAATGGTACACAGACACGAAGGTACAAGTTTAATGAATAAACGTTGGTCTGATCCCTTCAGACAACACTTGAAATATCTAATTTTATAAACAATGTCCTGACTCCGTACCGACACTTATACCACGAATTTGAGTCCATAAAACCAAATATACCCCGATAGTTTCTTGATAGAAACATTTGACTGAGTCCCCGCATGTTTTGTTCAATACAGTACAGTTAGCGATTGTGTTCCGCAAGGTTGCGATTAATAGCGGTTGCGTTTATAACCGTTTTAAACCGTTTTTAAGCGTTTGTTTTGCGTTTGTTTGCGCTTATTTCATTGCGCATGCGTAGCGATGAAAACCGATGAAAAGGCGGGGCTTATGTGCACTATATTTAGATAAGTCCTCTTTATAGATTTACAGCACGCCGACAATCCCAGAAATCGATAACTCCCGGATAACCGCCCGTAAATACTCGCGCGCGACGACTTATGGTACTGAAGAACAATACAAGGACCTATGTGTTTGAATATTTCCATGAACAATAAAAGGAGGCGAAGAAATTTTATCTAATATATTTGAAGATTTAAATAGTTTCTGTTATCGATATGATCATCACATAATAGTTCGTATTTTTTTAAATAAATATTTTTATCAGTTGTTTGGTGATTGAAAGAAACAAGGTTCGTATGCATGCGAAAAAAACGCGTTTTTTACCAAATGCGCGTTAAACAGATTTTTTGTAAACGCATAAGTCTGTGATGTTGTTTGTAAGTAATAGTGTAAGTTATCCTTACGTTCAAGGTTGGGTACTGTATTCTACTATTCCTGAAATTCAGTCATTGCGAAAATTTCGGCGTTCATTGTTTCATTACTGTCAACAAATACGTTACTTATAAATGTAGTTTGATTTGCGGTTCACGTTTTTACGTTGGTTAATGTAAGTAAATGGACAACAGACACACGCAACGCAGAATTCCAATTTTGAGCTGATAAAGAAGACCTGACATGCCTATACATGCACAATCAGTATTAAAGGCAGCTGCATAAATATAAATAATACATGTGCATTTGTTTTCACGGACCTTTCCAAGAACATTATGCCACCTTAAAACTGTAATTTCCACAATGATTTAAATCAGGGACCTATACAAACCTGTTTGTATAGGTCCCTGTTTAAATCTTCAAAACACACCGAAATCAATTGTATTATTTATAATAAATATTATTTAAAAAACATAAGATTGTATTTTTGTTTTCGCTTATAATACATTTGAAGTTATGAAATCAATGTGTCCAACATGAATATACACAAACAATATTTAGGTGAATTACTACTCGTAAAAACAAGTTAACACCGTTTGATAATCATTGGTTTACCTTTTAAAGTAACCCAACACGGGTGTCATAAACATAAGTGACCCCCAAGTTCCCAACAGGTGGCGGATGTTTGTCCAGTAATTAAGCAAGAATAATGATGCTTTCACTTGTTTCTTGAACCTTGAAAAATGCATGCAGTCGTGTGTGTTTTTTTTATCACTTTCTTCGTCTAAATAAATACATTTTACTATTTAGAAAATAGAAGGAACAACAGACTAGTTTTTGCATATTTCTGATACTAATCAAATATAATAACAAACATGTTTGACTGCAATCAGCGAATGCTCGCACTTTT
The DNA here is from genome assembly GCF_020536995.1 of Dreissena polymorpha. NCBI lineage: Eukaryota > Metazoa > Mollusca > Bivalvia > Myida > Dreissenidae > Dreissena > Dreissena polymorpha. The sequence continues at coordinate 88,317,604 of NC_068364.1, forward strand.
AATCATCATCAACTGCATCATCATCATCATCGTCGTCGTCGTCGTCGTGGTCGTGGTCGTCGGCGTCGTCGCAATCGTCATCGTCATCGTCGTCATCGTCGCCATCATCATCATCATCATCATCATCAGCATCATCATCATCATTATCATCATCATCATCATCATCATCATCATCATCATCATCATCATCATCATCATCATCATCATCATCATCATCATCATCATCATCATCATCATCATCATCATCATCATCAACATCATCATAAACATCATCATAATCATCATCATTCGTATAGTATAGATAACCTGTATCTTTCTATATTTTTTTTAAAGTGGCCTTTTCACAGATTTTGGCATATTTGAAGTTTGTCATTAAATGCTTTATATTGATAAATGTAAACATTGGATCTTAAAAGTTCCAGTAAAAAAATCAAGAATAAAATTAAAAAAAGGAAAAAAAAGTAGCCGGCTCGAACCAGTGACCCCCGGAGTCCTGGAGTTAGTCTGAAGTAAAAACGCATTAGCCCTCTCGACTATTCCACCAGGTATACATAGTTGAAGTATTTTATACCTTAAATAAGCAATCTTCGTAGTTTCGTAAATTTAAACAACAACAACAGAACTCTCCAAATTATTCAATCGTTTCGCGTTGCAACGCTTTATAATTTTTAGGTTTTCAAATCGTCAAAAGATACATATAATGGCTATATTGGACTATGGTAAATGTTCAGTAATACTGTTTCCTCACAAATATCATAACTAAAACGAAAATTTGCGAATCTGAAACAACTTTTTTCAATTTTGTCAATTTACCAAACCGTGAAAAGATCCCTTTAAAGGCTGACCATGTAAACATATTATATTACGATGATTTTAGTATTAAAATGATATGTCATTTTGTGCTGAACAATGTTTTTTTTAATAATGAATTTGATAAAAAAACAATTTATCCTTAATAATAACATAGGAAGCTAATCGTACATCAGTGTTATTTATTTTGTCAAACATGTTGACGTTTTACAAATATTTAGCTACTTTTTATATTGGTAATATTTTGATAAGAATTTAGCCCGATATGAAAAGTAACTCTAAATTTTTGCGCGCCTTATAAATTAGACAAGTATTTATTTTGATCGAGTACGTTGTTGACACATAAATTTTGAAATCATTGCTACATGCATATACGCGTACTACAATGCGCAAAAACGCAATTTACCCATATTTATGTATTTGTCCATTAAAGGATAACATAATGTTTTATATTAATATAATTATTTTAATATAATGAATTATCTGTAGGTTTATTTTACTCTTCAATTTACCACCTACATGTGTGTATTCCAAATATATACTGAACTACATGTATACTTTAACTAACGAGGTTAATTCATTAAAATAATTCTAATGATTGCTCCAATATTAATTCACATATTTTATAACATTTGGTTTTCAATAAAATACCGTATTTCTGTCAAAGAACATTTGACGCTGTAATGCTTATGTAAAAATATTATTTTTTCACACGATCAGTTTAATGGGTGATAATTATATAATCATCAAAGAAAGTATCCTGAATCAATAATGTAAGTATATCACGCATAAATCCGACAAAGGGTAGGTGATAAAAACAATGAGCCACAATAAGTATATATATTTATGTAAAATGCATGCAGTCAAACAAAATGAATTGAGATTTAGACCAGTGCATAAACCTAGTGTAAGATCTATAAAAAAAAATAACAGCGATTTTGTTTAATAACATTCAACACTTTTTCTTAGATAGTGTAACATTCTAGTGTTTGAAACTGTGATAGTTTAATAGTTGTGAAAGGGAGTATTGTGCAACATGGATTTTCCATGCATAAGATGCAGTACTGAAGTGCGTCCTCGTCAACACGCGGTCCAATGTGATTCATGCTCGGGTTTGCAGCATCGAACGTGCATAACAGGTGAGTCAGTTGAATAATAGTTAGGTACTTGTGCAAAATCGATGATATTGTTTTAATTGACTTGATAATCACAATCCAATAAATTCGATACAAGTATCTTTTATAAGCGGGTCATAAGGCCGGTATACAGACATATATATATATATATTTGAGACAATTGCCCGTAAATTTAAATAGCATGAGTCTTAAATTAACAATGCATTTAATTTCCTCATAATGTAATGTTATAAAACAGGTGTTAGTTATAGTAGCTATAGCGCTTACCATTTGTAGAAAACGAAATGTGAAAACATTTGACGAAAGAATAGAGTTTCGATAATCAGATATGGTTTTAATGATTATAGAACTTCATAACTCTTGATATATTTTAAACAGTGTTTTGTTTATTTACCCATGAAAAACTACAACATATTTATGTAGTGCAATTTCATATTTAATAAAAATATGTATTAGAATTAAGCATTCTGTTTCCTTTATGCGTTATATTTTATTAGTATTAAACTGTTTATTAAATTTAATTAAATATGACTTTGTAAAGCATGGAAATAATAATAAAAAAGTGATGAAATATTATAATTGTTTAAGTCGTAAGACATAATTAAACATATTAACTGCGTTAAATTCCAATGATTAACCCATTAATGACCAGCGTCCTATATTTGGGACACCTAGGAAATCTGGTCAGTGTTAATTATTTCAGTGATAAATATACAGTTATCTCTATTGTGTGGCTGTGCTATCTGCCCTTTGTATCAGGTAACACCAATTTGAGATAAAACAGAAAGAGATTTCATGCATTCATAAGGCTGCATTTAACGACAAGGGACACATTTTTCTTGGACTAACAATTTCTAAAAGAAGGTATTTATTTATTTATGCTCAAATATACATTTTTGTAATAAATTTAAAATTTTAGATTTGTTATATTGGAATATGTGATTTTTATAATGTACACTAATGGAAATATAAGTATTTACTGATTTTCCCTTGACTTTTTACTAATCAATATGATGTTCCAAATTTGGGAAGCTAAGCACATATGTGTAAAAAATTGAGATTTAGTATGGTCTGTAAAAATTACAAATAATAATATTTTACAACTTCATTTATATAGATTTATGTTACCAGGCTCACTCTTAATGATGTGTTGCATCTTCTTGAAGATGATACAGACTTTCAAGTAGCTGATGTGTTCATGACTGGACCAAAAGATGCTACAAAAAGTGATGAGGATAGCGAGGATGAAGACCTCGGAGGCAATATAAACAATTCTACTAAGCGATTAAATCGGTTAAAATGCTTATTTTTTGCGATTGTTATCCGATTAAACGCGGAACACAATCGCTAACTCTACTGTACCTAACTGATTGGTGAACAAGACCAATCAAGCTGAACAAGTTCGAATAATTCCCGATGCTCGTCACAATGTATCGAAATAGTCAAGACAGCAAACCGTTCGAGAGCGTCACGATGTTATAGTTTGTTTGTTGTTGCAGTATGTTCGGAAGCTGCCAGGAGTCATACTCGGGAGTGTAAGGCGAATACTATCTTCACTGGTTGATTCAAGTATTACTTGCGAGTGAAGTGTTAGCAATAAGGCAAATAATTAAGCCAACTACCAAATAAATACTTAAACATATGCAACAAAGTTGACTGCCATTGCTTAAATTTATTTCTCAACCACTTAACCTCATACAAATCCGATCTTATTTCGCATACTCATTAATAAAATACACAAGCACATCTACATGCTATATGTGGACACACACATTAATTAGCTTTGAGCATAGCGATATAAAGGGCTTCATAGCTAACTGAAACAAAAACAACAGCTGTGTTATTATTATATCATGTGGTTAATTTACAAACATTGTGTGTTAGATCATCACCACCACAACCAGTATGATAATACTGTTTTCAATTATTGTGCGGATGCAGGTACCTTTGTTTACGAAATTCCCATTTTGAAAATTTAATACAGCAACGTGCGAAACATGTTATTTGCACGTCGCAACAAGTTAATTGTACACAAAAAAGGTGACAAAGTAACATCGATAAAAAAATTAAGATACTATATCAATCATAAACGCTAACATTATTTGTTTTCAGTTCTCACGTCAATAATTACACCATTTGAGCTCAAAGCACAAAACATGTTAATTGGAGTGAGTTCAGTTTATACAGATTGTTCAGTGGCTCGAACTTAAAAATTTGTATGGGAAGCTTCCATCAGTATTTGACATTGTACGATTACAATAAAGGAAACCAAACAGTTGATATAAATCTGCACAATACACACTCTATTTCTAAAAACGATTCATGCACTATTCAAACAGTAATTTGTGCGCAACAATTTTCAACCATATTCGTTTTTGGCCTGGGGCGAAGCCCCTAGGCCAAAGTACTTAAACCGTTTTTTGGCCTGGGGCGAAGCCCCTAGGCCATAGAATTCAACACGTTTTTTTTAGATGAGCTGACTTGGCTGGCTGCCAAAACAACCACGAATGAATGAATTTGGAAAAGTCCGATTTACCACTTGGCGGTCATTCGTGCGCTATCAAAGAAGAGGGACCTATACAAACAAATAGGTCCCTGCAAAGAAGTTCTCAATAACCCGCATTGTGAATACAGAACATCACTATATAACATGACAGTGTCATAAAACGCGTAAAAAATATTATTGAAGTAAAATTCCTAAGCATTGGGTACGGCATAGTTTTTATTATTGTTTGCATATTCATGCGAGAATAAGTTCCTCACTTGACGGTCTAGGCCGAAAATATACGAGTGTCTACGGAGACAGTAAGAAGAATTTGTTCTGATACATTTTTTAAATGTATTAGATCTAGCACTCTAATGAACTTCGTGCTCCTTCCTTCGTACATATCCGTCAATCCGAACGTTATCCGGGAATGTGCAGAAAACTACGAATATTCTATAAATACGCTAGAAATACTAAATGTAGGATCCGCTAAATACAAAGACAACAAATATGGCCGATATTGTACCAGATTGGTCGTTTAAAGAAAAAGCAATTTGCTATATTGAAAGAGAACGATTAATAAAAGTGTTATTATTGTTCATATTAATGTGACTGGAGTTAATGATAAACGTCAACTAATGCATGGCAGTGTTGATATTTATGAAAAAAAAACGATTCCTGGAAATACGATGTGAAACGGTTGAAAATTTTGACCACTGTGAAGAATAACGTTTAGAACCCGTGTCACTTACAACATTTTATATTGTTGGTGAGAAGTAAAAGGGGATAAAGCGGATTTATGCTTGTGTGATGACTGTAGCCATGTGAACGGGTTATCGTACGGCAAAACCCATCACGTAAAGAAGAGTCTTCAACTTTTCAAGAAAGCCTTGTTTTGCTATCAACACAAAGCTCGGAACAGGAAGGTACATTTTTTTTTCAAGTATAACAGTTTCATTTTTCATAATTGGAGTAAAGTAAATTTTGTAGGAAAAGTGCACCCTGTCAGTGATTTTTACCACATAATCAGGCTCATATTTGCTTTCATTTTGAAAAAGTAAACGTGCCATGTAAGGAAAAAGTTGGAAGATTGAACTTTACCGGTACCAGCGCTTCCGTTAGCTTTTAAAAGTTGGAAGTCCTGAATTCCAAGCCTAAAATTTTGGACGTCCCAGACATAAATTTCGAAGTCCCACTTTTATTTTAGAATTTTAATATACGTTCATGTTCCAACTCTATCCATTACCCGATAATCCAGTAGTATTACGATTTCTATTTTCAAAACCAAAATACGGACAATATTGACGTCTGCTACCATCCGCCATTATACGCAAGTTGAATTATGGGATGGGGAATTCCCATTGAACATGCGTTAATCACGTGACGCGATTTGAGAGAAACTAGCGAAGATATTTCGTCAATTGCAGTCCATGTCAGTACCATCTGCTAACAAATCGGAAATAAATAAATAAAATACCGGAGAAAATCGGTACCAAATGAACATTTCCGAAATGCCGAATTCATTCTCAAATGATCGCGCACGCGAACAAATTTTCGTAAATTGATAATTTGTCGGTTTATTTCCAAACTGTCTTTTCAGATTTTTGCTATCTCCAGAGCCGAGATTTCATCGCATTGGCGATCAGGGGATGGGTTAATTATGCAGACTGCTTATTTTCAAATGCGTGTAATCAAAGTATTATCCGAAAAAATCAGGATTTTACTATTCACGGAAAGTTACGAAAATTCTAGCAACAAATAAACATTTCTCGTGTATTTCGTGTACAGATGAAAATCATGCAAAAATTAGACTTCATGCACAACGTAACGTCATTCTTCCACGGGGAAAGCGTGGTCTCAAATATTTGATTGCTGAATAAAAACTTCGTAACGCAGAGGTCGCTAATATTGCTAATATTATTGTATACACGGATTAACAGTTTCGAAGTGGGCGATTGTCGACAGTGTCCTAGTGCCCGAATGTACGAGTAAAAAACCGAGTAGCCGCCATTTGTAATAGTTAGTGATCCGAGAAGTCTTTGTGTTTCGTTATTAGAGCGTAGTAAATGTAAAAATAACTTACAGAATGGATGATTTAAGTGGCATGACCTTGGAGACGTTTAGGTTATGGTCAATTCATACATTGAAAGTGTTTCTCTCAAGAAGAAATCGACCAGTGACAGGATCATTTGATGAACTTGCTGCGAGGTAAAACAAAAAATACTTAACACTTACTGACTTAGCTGAATATCAATGAGCATATCGATAAGAATAAAAAAAGTATGAATAGCGTAAAATGAAATGCATAATGAGTGACACGTGATGTGGTGATTGATTTTAATGGTATAAGAAACCAATAAAAAAGCATGTTCTCGTTCAGTAATTGCATAACATTTCACGTTTTTTGAACGGTTGTCTGTGTCTGCCCTTTTAAGTTACCTACAAAAAAGCTATACTAGTTTTGTTTCTTTTACATTTACTCGCTTCAGTTACCGAAATTAACGAATGAACAAATATACATTAATATATGAGCATAAAAACACGCCCAAAATTGGATCATTTTTTTACAAAATTAGGGATGTCTTGTATATTTATTTCTTTAATATTTCTTACAGAAATTCCTTTAAGCAAACAGCGCAGACCCGATGAGACGCCACATCATGTGGCGTCTCATCTGAGTCTACGTTGTTTGCCTATGCATTTTTTCTAGATGCTAGGCATAAATGGGTTAAAAACATGATAAATGATAATGATTATTGCCCGTGTAATATAATTAAATAAAATTGCCTATATTTTATCATTTATATTTTGACATGAATATACTCAAATGTTTTGCTTTATGGTATTTCAGAGCCTTTTGTGTTTGGGAAGAGAAATTGCCGGTGGACGACAAGGCTGAGCAAATTGAATTGCGGTTGCTCCAGGAATATAAGAAAAAACTCGTCTTGTCCGATGGAGATGTCATACCAGACCCATTCACACTCACTACAGGATGGAAAGGTGAAAAGTCTGGAATTTCAATGTGGCCTTCCATATACATTACTGACATTTCAGCATACTTGAATTACTCAACACCACAAGATGTGTTAAATAGACTTCTAAATGAATAAAAGGAAGGCAAAGCGTACCGGTACTTTGAGAGCAAGTGGGTGCAGGAAGTGTTTGTACATGATATACGCCCAAACAGTGACAAGTGTGTGTTGAAATGTAAAGTTACTCCATCACAATCTTTGAACAATAAAGCTTATGATGCGTGGGCTGTAGTGAAAAAAGATGGAGCAAATGGACCTGGCGGTGAAATCATCTCTGCATATTGCTCGTGCACAGCTGGTATGCTTGGTGCGTGCAACCATGTCGCTGGACTGCTGTTTAGAGTTGAATATGCGGCAAAGACTGGTGCTACGCAAACATCGTCAACCAGCAAACTGTCCACGTGGAATGTGCCAAAAAAGAAACCGGACTTAAAACCAATGAAAGTAAAGGATGTAGTATGGACGAAAGGGAAATATTCGAAAGGACCAACGGAACAAAGCTCGGCTAACTACAAGCACGAAATGAAGAAAAACTTCACACCGCTGAACAAACGGCAACTAGAAATAGTAAACAATCAACAGGACATTAGAAAGGACCTGTATGACATAATAAAAGATGAAGTAAAGGAATCTTGCTCTGTGCTTCTACAGGAAAACAGAAAAATCGCGGTGCCAAAAGCAAATTTACCAGCTTTTGTGATGCAGGTTGCAGAGCTGGTGAAAAATAGTGGAAGTGACAACATGTCAAATGTCATGATGGACAAACTCCAACTGACGGAGCAAGACTGCAAGGCATTGAAAAATGAAACCACTGCCCAGTCATTTTCAGATGTTTGGAAAGAGCAAAGGAAAGGCAGACTAACTGCAAGTATATTTCAAAGGATCAGTACCCGTGTTGAAACTCTGAGAAAAGACCCTTCTGCAGATCCTTCAGCGCTGCTGAAGACAGTCTTGGGCAAGGCTGAAGTTAAACAAACCAGTGCCATGAAACACGGAATAGCCTTAGAGCCAGTTGCCAAGAAAGCATACGTGACCCTTATGAAAAGCAAGCATAAGAGGTATAAATCTAAGGACTCTGGACTTGCGGTGTTACAAAGTAAGCCTTTTATTGCTGCCAGTGCAGATCTGGAAACGGATTGTGAATGCTGTGGCAAGGGGCTTTGTGAGATAAAATGTCCAGAATCAATAAAGAACACATCCCCATCTGCTGACAATTTAAAGTATTTGAAATTGGAAAATGGTACTCTATCATTGGACACAAATCATCCATACTATTCACAAATACAAGGCCAGATGAAAATCCTGGATCGAAAACACTGTGACTTGTTTGTATTTACTTACCATGGCCATGGGTGTATCAGAGTACCATTTGATGAACAATTTTGGCTGATTATTGAAGAGAAGTTAGTTTGGTTTTGGAACAATTTTGTGTTAAAGGCACTCTTATCCAGTGTTACAGATGAAATTGACACAGAAAACCAGATGCCAACAAGCCAGGTTTCATCCGTTGAGGTCAGTGGGCAGCTTGACATGGGCAGCAAGGCACATATACATGTAGCATGTAGAAAAGCCCTGGAGCCAGTTTTGGAAAGTAATACCAGTGCATCTAACATTCCAACTGCTCCGCGAAAGCGTAGGAGATTGTGCATCAAAAAGACTCGTGCCGCTGTCTACCTTTGTGGTGTATGTGGACTGGACTGTATTGATAAACCGCAACACTTTACATCAAACAGCGTACCCTAACCCTTAACACCTAACATATAACAACTAACGCAACACCTTATAATCCTATTTATCCTATATTTCCTTAGTATCGGGGGCTACCGCCCCCAAACCCCCGCTTTGTTGATAGTGGTAAACAACTGCGTACCGGTAAAGTTCAATCTAGCCGAAAAAGTTGTGTTGTAAATGCATGGAAATCAAGGACAGCATATTTGAATTTTATGACCGAGTATTGATGTTTTCCTCAAACAAACAACAAAAAAGTATATTATGTCCCAAATACAAAAATTACTATTCTGAAAATGATATACTTTTTGTGTGATCATCTATATATATACATTCTTCATCCAATTGTTAATACCAAATACATGTATTATCCCTACTGGATATGTGGTGTTTACACTTACTTATTAATCCAGTTAAAAGGGGTTTATCATATAAAATACTGAGTAATGACATGCTATGTCGTGAATGTCTGAATAAATAAAAACGATGACGCATATCATAATGGATCATTTCACACTTCTCATGAAACACTAATATCAGTTCTTACTCCTATACAAGTGCTTGTGTATTTGACATCTGTATATAATTATTTTGTTAAAGAACTTGAAGAAAATGTTGTCAATTTATAGAAACAACTTTGAGAAGGCTTATTGAAGCCAAATTAATAAGAAAAGACCAAATATTTCTATTTTAATAAATACAAATGGTTAAAATTATTCATACACAATTTGCAATTGTGCATAATTTTGTTGACTGAAACTACCGTAATTACTCTATGTTTTCGAACACTGTAAGCAGAGCTCCAGATAAGGTTTTGTGAAATTCTTAAATTACTACCAGATTTTCAAAAAGAATTCTTAACTCTGAAATTTTATTCTTAACGTTACTACTAAGTTTTGGAAAATAATTCTTATTTTTTCTAAAAGACCTAAAAATAAATAATAATGGTTATTTTCATGCAAAAAAAAATCAAAATAAACATACTAGCAACTTTATTTATGCGAGTTCAACAGTGTCTTTTCAGTATTATACAATGTTATTTTTCAAATACCTTCATATGCCCAAACTGTGCTTAGATTGTATGCCTTAGATGAATTTTTACATATTTCACAATTAAAACGGATCTCCCCTTCAATCTTTTCAACGATTAGCCACGGGACTTGTCCCTTCCACTCGTTCAATGTTTTTTGTGTGTTTAAGTTTGGACCCGTCGTGTCGCGTTTTTGTTTAGCTTTTCTGTCTGTGTCGGCAACTGAACAAACAACATCGTATAAGATCTTTTCTATAATGTCTTTCTTAACATTTAACTTCGGCTTACTTTGCGTACAATATGTTAAAAGCGTGTTTTTGGACGCTTTGCATTTTTTTAGGACGTTCTCTGGGCGCCGCATTTTTTTTGCCAGATAGACTGTATACGCCGCTTTTATTGGAAAAAATGCGCTTTGTTATACAAACCTGATATCCATTCTATATAAGCACCGCAAAGATCTTTAATACGAAAAAAGAACTCAATAAAAATCGATACGATCCGATGTAAAAATAATATTCGTAACTTGATTTTGAAATTCTTAATGGTATGACAAGATTTTAAAATAAATACGTAACGGACTTGAAAATAATTCGTAATTACGAAAATACGACCCTTATCTGGAGCTCTGCTCTAAGTTTTCGGACACCCCTTTTTTTAGCAAAAATAATTATTTTTCGTGACTCTTAATTTTCGGACACTCGAGTTTTTGTCAATAATTAATATCTCTAAGTTTTCGGACAGTATAGTTTACAGCGCTGTTTTACAAAATGTTGGTCCTGTTTTATATTTATAATGACACTTCGATTATGGGGTTTTACAACCGGATTAACATCATAAAACGTGGCAGGTGCATGCCTGAGGGCAACGGACCATTACATTTGCATTATTGGGTAAATAACCCTGTAAACCGGTATTAAACATTGGTTTCGCCCGATAGCATAAGCCTATGACAATTATCAGGGGTAGTGCCAATTAACAAGTTCAATTATCTAGCGCAATGGTATTACCGATTCTCAGTAAAATAGCTGTAACAAATAATAAACGCTTCAAAGTGTGATGCACCCTATTGCAAGTTTTACGATTAATGGAAGGTGTAAGACAACGACAAGAATTCATAGTTTGTTTTTTTATTGCGTTAATTACAGGTTCATAATAGCGAGTATCGGTACATCACATGCTCTTCTGTGAACTCGTTGGCCAAAGTACAACCTAGTAGTAACTTTCTGTCAAATAATTTAAGCATTTAAAATTATTTAGAATGCAATGCAAACATAACTATAATTTATTCTAAATGATATTTTACAAGCGCGTGCTATCACCGGTAGTCGTTGATACAACGGACGCTATTTTCGGACACTTCAATTTTTGACTCTAAGTTTTCGGATACCTGTATTTTGAGAATAATTTTCGTATCTAGGTTTTCGGACACGAATAAAAATAATTATTTTTAAGTGTCCGAAAACATAGAGTAATTACGGTAATTGATGATCTTATGAACCTGTCTGAATATAACTACATGTACTAGTCAAATATCAACTTCAACATTTCAGTGATACATTGTATGCTGATTACCTGTGCAGGAGGAAAATGAAACCAGAGAGATTATGGACTCAAATTCAACCCGTAAAAAAGCTAGGAACTTGCAGTCACTGAGTGTTCTTGTTTACAGTCATGTGTTCAATGCTGCCACAACATAAATATTATAGCTGGCTCTGGACTCGACCATATGCATCTTAAAATGATCTTTGAACGCGATGGTCTCAAGAACATTTTTATTATGAATAACTTTGACGGTCAGCCCAGGGTCACCAATGCCAAGCGTCTTTTGGAGACACTTATTCCAACCTGTCAAAGTTCTTCAAAGAACTACCATGACAATCGTGTATTTGTTTTGTTTGTCATAATAAGTTTAATGTTTAATATCACTAGTATCACTAGTCATTGATACATTGATAAATCTATTTTCCTTTAAACGTGTTTGATTGAATGATTATATGTGCCTTGTTACTTAATTATTAATGTTCTTATTTCCCTGTAACATTTTCAAGTCTTATTCATAGAAGAACGCATTTCACATGCGATTTCAAACAAGGTTAGCAAATCTTACTGCACTGAGTAGGTTCCATCTCACACATGATATATGAGATGTATGTATGTTTATATGTTTATGGGTTTATTATAGGCTTTTCCTCTTTTGTATGCCCCCCTTCGAAGAAGAGGGGGTATATTGCTTTGCTCATGGCGGTCTGTCGGTCAGTCTGTCGGTCGGTCCGTCCACCAGGTGGTTGTCAGAAGATAACTCAAGAACGCTTGGGCCTAGGATCATGAAACTTCATAGGTAGATTGATCATGACTCGCAGATGACCCCTATTGATTTTGAGGTCACTAGGTGAAAGGTCAAGGTCACGGTGACCCGAAATAGTAAAATGGTTTTTGAATGATAACTCAAGAACGCATACACCTAGGATCATGAAACTTCATGGGTAGATTGATCATGACTTGCAGATGACCCCTATTGATTTTGAGGTCACTAGGTCAAAGGTCAAGGTCACGGTGACCCGAAATAGTAAAATGGTTTCCGGATGATAATTTAAGAATGCATACGCCTAGGATCATGAAACTTCATGGGTAGATTGATCATGACTCGCAGATGACCCCTATTGATTTTGAGGTCACTAGGTCAAAGGTCAAGGTCACGGTGATCCGAAATAGTAAAATGGTTTTCGGATGATTACTCAATAACGCATATGCCTAGGATCATGAAACTTCACAGGTAGATTGATCATGACTCGCAGATGACCCCTATTGATTTTGAGGTCACAAGGCCAAAGGTCACGGTGACCCGAAATAGTAAAATGATTTTCGGATGATAACTCAAGAACGCTTTTGCCTAGAATCATGACACTTCATAGGTACATTGATCGTGACTCACAGATGACCCCTATTGATTTTCAGGTCACTAGGTCAAAGGTCAAGGTCACAGTGACAAAAAATGTATTCACACAATGGCTGCCACTACAACGGACAGCCCATATGGGGGGCATGCATGTTTTACAAACAGCCCTTGTTTGAACATTTCATTATCATTAACACTTTGCTTTCCGCGTGGTAAGACCACCATTGTTAAATGAATGAATAATTTAGTGAATTAGTTAAATGTGTTTGAATATCGTTCCAAAATATTTTATAACACTTGTTAGTGATGCTATCAGATCCCGAACTTTTGTTATTTTGCATTTCTTTAAAAGCTAGTCCACATTCATATTCAGTAAGTAATCCGTCACATACTTCTTTTTCCTCTTCATTTAAAGCATGATGTGTTTTTTTACAGAGAGTTTTATTTTCAACATTCTTTCGTTTATAGGGTTTCAAAAAATAGGCTTGTTCTATTATTTGCACAATATTCATATTCAGTTTGTAATCCTTCACATACTTGTTATTCCTCTTCCTTTAAAGCATGATGTGTTATTATTTTACAGAGGTTGTTATTTTCGACATTCTTTCGTTTATAGTGTTTCGAAATGTAGGCTTCTTCTATTATTTGACTTTTATTTGAATGTCTTTGCCATTAACTACTAGTCTGTGTATAGTTTTGTGTTTGCTTCTACGTTTTAAAATGTTTGCACAGTATTTTGTATTGTTTTCATTGTGTTCAACATGATGTGCCTGGCTCGAAGTATTATGCCATTGAGGTGTGTGTGATAAATTCCTTCTATTATAATTTTTTTATGCCCCCCTTCGAAGAAGAGGGGGTATATTGCTTTGCTCATGTCGGTCGGTCGGTCGGTCCATCCACCAGGTGGTTTCCGGATGATAACTCAAGAATGCTTGGGGCTAGGATCATGAAACTTCATAGGTACATTGATCATGACTCGCAAATGACCCCCTTTTGATTTTGAGGTCACTAGGTCAAAGGTTCAAGGTCACAGGTTGAAGGTCACAGTTATGGAAATAGGCATTTTAAGGATTAAGCATGGTTCAAAAAAGGGAAGCAACTACCGTTTATGCATGTTGTTTGTAATACAGCATTTGCCTCCCTTTGATTCATTTAAAATCTCATTTTACAGCAGAGATTCCAAATCTGACCTGTAAATGAGCCCCCATATTTACTGCCAGTGCCTAGGTACCTTTTTCCATTTTGATCATTCTTAAGTATTGGTATTGGAAGGCGGCTGCTACTGCTACTGCTGCGGCGGCGACAGACGAGACGACGACGACGACGACGAGACGACGACGACGATACGACGACCGATGACGACGACGACGGACGACGACGACGACGAGGCGACGACGACGACGACGACGACGAGACGACGACGAAGACGACGACGCGACGACTACTACTACTACTTCTTCTTCTACTACTACTACTACAACTACTACTACTACTACTACTACTACTACTACTACTTCTACTACTACTACTACTACTACTACTACTACTACTACTACTACTACTTCTACTACTACTACTACTACTTCTTCTTCTACTACTACTACTACAACTACTACTACTACTACTACTACTACTACTACTACTACTACTACTACTACTACTACTACTTCTACTACACCACCACCACCACTACACCACCACCACCACCACCACCACTACACCACCACCACCACCACCACCACCACCGTTCACAGTGACAAAAAACGTATTCACACAATGGCTGCTACTACAACTTATAGCCTATATAGGGGGGCATGCATGTTTTACAAACAGCCCTTGTTTTGTAAGAATTTCCTTCTTCAATGGAGGTGGTATAATTTGTGTTTCTTTTATGCATCTGTTTTTCAAGTGCTTCAATGACTTTTATGGCTTCATTTTCAAGTTTGTGTGTTTCTTTTTTTTAGCTTACCTGAGCACAACGTGCTCATGGTGAGCTTTTGTGATCGCCTTTTGTGCCTTGTCTGTCGTGCAGCGTCAACATTTACCTTGTTAACACTTTAGAGGTCACATTTATTGTCCAATCTTCATGAAACTTGGTCAGAACATGTGTTCCATTAATATCTTGGACGAGTTCGAAAATGCTTCTTGTTGTTGAAAAACCTGGGTGCCACGGGGCGTGGCAGTTTTTCTAATATGGCTATTGTAAAACCTTGTTAAGACTCTAGAAGTTACATTTTTTGTTTAATCATCATGAAACTTGGTCGGAACATGTGTCCCATAAAAATCTTTGACAAGTTCAAAAATGGTTCCGGTTGGAAGAAAAACATGGCCGCTATAGTAAAACTTGTTCACTCTGTAGAAGTCAAATTCATTGTTCAATCTTCATGAAACTTAGTCAGAACATTTGTTCTAATGATGGGGGGGGGGCAGTTGTCCTTATATGGCTTAAGTGAAAACTTGTTGACGCTATATTAGCCTTATTTATTGGCCAATCTACATGAAACTTGGTCAAAACATTATTTTGTCCCAATGAAATCTTAGCGAAAATTGAAACTGGGTCATATGAGCTTAAAAACTAGGTCGCTAGGTCAAATATAAGAATAAACATGTTGAAAGTCACTTTTTTGGTCTAATCTTCATGAATCAGCTTGCATTTGTCCAGAATAGTCTAGTTCCTTTTGCTCTCAGGTGAGCGCCTTAGGGCCTAACGGCCCTCTTGTTTTAAATGACGTGCATCTTATTGTGTTAAGTATCTTGCCTTTA
This sequence comes from Dreissena polymorpha, assembly GCF_020536995.1. Lineage (NCBI taxonomy): Eukaryota > Metazoa > Mollusca > Bivalvia > Myida > Dreissenidae > Dreissena > Dreissena polymorpha. The sequence goes on from NC_068364.1 coordinate 88,333,484, forward strand.
ATTATTTCCCATTAGGTGTTTGGATTTGCATCTTTGTTATCTGAAACTGTATTGGTTATTACCTGTTATATTTGTGTTTGATATTGTGTATCTTTTCAGAAGCTATTATTAACTTTTAAAGTACCTTGGGCCTCTTTCAGGTTGTATTTCATGCAGTTAAAGTTCAACTATCGAGTGATCAGTCATAAATCCTGGTTTTATGTTGCATGTGTTTATAAGGTTGCAAATAGACTCGCATATATAAAAAAATATTATCTCCAAAATATTGCTGTTTTTGTGTTTGAGTGCCAGGTGAATTTTCTTTCATTATGATAAACTGTATGCCTTATGTCTATCAAATTGTAGTTTTCAATTATGTTATTCAAAATGTTCCTTTTTTTGGAGTGAGTATAAAGATTTCCATTTCTTATATCTCTAATAATGGGTTAAGAACATTATTGAAATCCTCTCCGACTATAATGTTCTTATCTTGGTTATTTATTATAACATTTGGATTCATCTATGTTCGGACCGTAAACGTTCATTAATGTTAATTGTTGTTCGTGTATTTTTATATCTATACTTGCTTGTCTGCCAATAATTGTTTCGTTCAAGTAATCCACTGTTATTCCTGTATGACTTTTACTCAGACAAGCGATGCCTTGTTTATTTGTATGTTGTCCGCTAAGATAAATATCTCCGTCCCAACCATTTTTCAATGTTTTTGCTAAGGTATGTTTTAGGTGACTTTCCTGTATAAAAAAGACATATATTACTTTTTTTCTGTAACCATTTGAAACTTTTAGTGTATTTGTCTTTGTTATTTAGCCCTTGTACATTTACAGTACATATGTTTATACTCACACAAAAGGACGGAATTGCATAATACCATTCTTGTTCCAAACATTTTAAAATCATTGTGTAGAGCTAGATTATTAGTTAATAGTTCATTATGTCAAGTTATATTAAGCTTTGATGATAATAACAATTACCTTCAATGTTCTACAGGTTGTTGATACATTGTGTTCATTAAATTGATCTCAGCACGAAGTACTTGTTCATTTATTATGATGGTATTGGTAACTTTGCCCTGCCTTCAGATTTATCTCAAAACCATTTTCAAACATTTCATTATCATTAGCACTTTCCTTTCAAAATGCCATCATTGTCATTATATTGACTGAAAATAGTCTACCAGTCACACATAACTTAATTAATATCTTCCTTTTTAGCTCGACTTTAAGAACAAAACAAGAGCTATTGTCATAGCCAGGTAGTCGGCGTTCGCGTTTGTTTAGTTGTCTGTAAATGTCAATTTCCGCAAAGACAATCAAAGATATTCTCTTCAAACTTACAATTCTTGCTCAATATCGCCTGTTAAGTCCATACTGACAAGGCTGGTTACCATGTGACCTATATTTATGGAATTGTCTGCCCTTGTTTTGACTTAGTACATAGAAATATTGTCAAATTCTCAACAAAAAACTTAATTTTCTCAAACATTGTCCAACCTTTCAACTTGACAGTCTACATACTTATATAATATGATGACATGCAACTTCTGTTAAAAGCACATACCTTTATCCTTCATATTTTACTAGTTATTACCGACTTACAATTTCTCAAACACTATCGAAGCTTTCAAATGAGAAGCTTGACATCCGTTCAACACTTCAGTTAAAGAAACCTAGCCTTACTTCCTCTTTATCTCTTGAAAATGTTTGTCTGTAAACTACAACCATAAATCTAATATTTAATTTAAACTTTTTCATACATACATTGTTTTTATGCCCCGAAGGCAGGCATATGGTTTCTGAACTGTCTGTCCGAAAAATTATACTTTTGCCATAACTTCCATACTACAGAATAATTTTTTTCACTTGATATTTGTACACAACTCTTCTTTGATCAACACCTTCCCACGGACATATTTCTTAATGACCTTGGCCCTTGAACTCAAAAGTCAAAGCACCCAATAACTTAACATTCACCATAACTTTGTGTTTCATGATTGGATTTACTTTATTTTTGTCCATAACTCCCCTTTGGACAAGACCTTCCCACTGACCTACTTTATGATGACCTTGACCATTGAATGACCTTAGCTTAAAGGTCGAAGTGTTTAAAACCAGAAAGACATATTAAGCACGAGTAACATATTAAACCTTCAACTTCATAACATCAGCATACATGTACACTGTATCTGGCAGCAAAATAGCGTGGATCCGTTTGCATTTACTTCAGTTTAGTCACTACACTTCTTTCCAAGCACCCTAAATTTAGCCCCAGGCCTTCAGCGCCTACGGCGCTTTGATTGGAATAAGCTGACTTGGCTGGCTGCCAAAACAACCGCGAATGAATGAATTTGGAAAAGTCCGATTTACCACTTGGCGGTCATTCATGCGCAATCAAAGAAGAGGGACCTATACAATCAAATAGGTCCCTGCAAAGAAGTTCTTAAGGTTCATGGGGGGGAGAAAATTCATTAAAAATTCGCTTTGGTTTTTCTTCATTCAATGTGGTACAATATGGTCAAACTATATATCATTTTAAAGCTAAAGACGGATAGAATAACATAAACACATTTTTGACATTCAATATTTGTGTGCTTTATTCATATTTTGGTTTAAAACCAATACATTTTTACACTAATTTACAAAATCTCAATCTAAAGTTAGGAAGGATATGCACTACCTTAAGTTGAATAAATACAAAGCTATATACATATACAAGGTCAAGTTAGCAACATTTCACAGAAAATTATTGTCATAAAACAACAAATGAGTTTTTATTCAACTGCCTATTTTCGATAAATTTCCTAAACAAAGTTCTAAAAATAACTAAAACGTAACTACTTTTTAAAAATCCAGGTATGGTGGATAGTAAGAGTCACAATTCTTCTTCAAAGGCTTAACAATTTTGTTATTTACCTCTCAACCAAATTGCAAATTTAAACCATCTAAAATTGAAATAGATTGCAGACGACATATAAAATTGTAAAGAATTATAAAGAAATTGGCAGACCGATTGATTTTATATTTCGATTACTTCTACCCATTTTGAAAGCGTGGCCCTCGCTGTGCTCCGTAGAAAAACGTGCAAAACAAATCGGTCGAAACCACGTGCAGTAGTGAGAAAACCGGGTATGTGTATACACATACCTGAGAAAACACAAACATATTTTGACAGTTGGTTCGCAACTAGTAAAACAACTATTAACATTAATCAGCAAGAGATCGCATTCAATAACAGAAATGAACACGTAGAGATATCATCACTTACCCTATTTCAAATATTTTCCAGCTGAAAATTGTCCCCCACACGTCATTTTTAGTTTATTTGTATTGTTTTTTCTGGAGCCGAAGTGCATCTCACAGAATATCCATCTAACTTCCGTTGTTTTCACTTTCGTTATTAAAAACTTTGTTTAAAATAATTATTTCTCCTTTTAGATTGTTAAAGCGATGTGTTATTATATATTATCAATAGAATAGTATACCGTGATGAATTTAACGGAGTTACGTATCGATCTTTCTGTCAGTCTGTAAGCGTACTATTTTATGCGCAATAATATAAGTATGGTGATTCGACAACAATTGTAAACATTGGTGAAATGCTTCTTACATAGTTATTCTTTTGAGTGTTTATGAGGTCTGATCGTGCATTTTGCAAACATCAACGGAAAGATTACAATCCAATGCATTTGTCATCGTCAACCGTTTGGAATGTCAATTAGGCGATGAGTTAGTTTTTAGCATGTTTCTTTCTATGTTATGAATTTTCAAATGGCTGCCCCCATGGTGATGAAATGACATGTGTTCGAGTTTTGATATTTCTAGATATGTAAACTTTTTTTACTATTTAAGCGTAACTTGCCCTCGTCAATGTCGATATTATTCACTAGTTATATAATTTTCCGCCGAAATACGTGGAATAAACATGATTCAGATTTTTGAAAATAATGTATATTTTAGTGTTAAAATCGCTTTGTATTTTGATTGATTTTGTGGATGGTATGATACGTTGATGTACAAAATTGGTAGCAGTTTGAAGGAAAAACATCCTTTAAAGCATATATGTATACATTTTCAATGTGGCACTCTTCCTTTAGTCAAATTTGAGTTCAATGCTTGGGGTCCCACATTTTTCAAAATGAAGCCTCTACATGAACCTTAATAACCCGCATTGTGAATACAGAACATAACTTTATAACATGAAAGTGTCATAAAACGTGTAATAAAATATTATTGAAGCAAAATTCCTAAGCATTGGATACGGCATAGGTTTTATTATTGTTTGCATATTCATGCGAGAATCTCACTTCCGTTTTATCAATGAAATTCCATTTTGATGACGATGTTCTACGTTTCTAATCACGTGACCAATTAGTGGCATTTGATTGGTTTACTTTTAATGAAACGCAAAACAACCGTACACGGTTTGCAATTATTGTATTCTTTTTCTTTTACGATGATTTAAGAAATGTCTGCAAAAGTGACGACGGTTGGGGTTTTTTGGTTGTGTAATTTGAATGTATTGGATTACGGCGAAAAGTGTAAAAAGAGTGTGACTAGTGTCCATTTCTCGAAGAAGTTGACACTGGCTCGATGGACTGCCGACTGCGACAATCAAAGACACGGTTGATCAGCTGTACAAAGGCGTAAAACCTCTTGTATCTTGATCATTTTGGTGAGAAGTAAGTAAAATCCTTTCTTTCCGATTTCCTTGGTATCGGGGGCTTCCGCCCCAAAACCCCGCGTTTTGATGGACTAAATGAATAAAAATAGCGGACGAATTTCCTCTCAATATTTTGCTTGGAAACCTGAACATTTTCAAATATCTTGGGCCATCACTAAACATATTTTCTTCAAACTTGTACTCGTTGTTTATACTGACAACACATATTTGTTAAACATGTTACACAAAATAGTGGGCAGTATTTTCACAGTTATGCCCCTTTTCAACTCAGCAAATTTCTTTAAAAATGCAATATTTTCAAATATCTCCTTCAATATAAGGACATTTTCTTCAAACTTGCAATAGGTCTTTATACAGACGAGGCATATTTGTATGAAAAGTTACATAAATATTTGGGCAATATTTTTCAGTTATCGAGTTATGCTAGGGCAACAAACAACTGCATTTAAGCGTTGACACCCACAAGCAGTACTCTTGTTTGATAAATTACATTTGTTCTACTTATATCTTTGCAGATGTCAACCTTAGAAGAAATCATGAACATGGACCAAAGCATGCCCTATGACAAGTCTGCAAGGGGCAGAGTTGTGTTTGCAAGCAGTCCAGAGACATATACTAATGCCAATGGTGAGACAAAGCAGTCAAAGTCTGTTGCTATAGCAGATGACAAAAAAAGCTGTGAAAGTTGTGTAGTATGACCCAACCCAATTCAACAAACTTGTTGAAGGTAAAACAATAATGTTGAGAAATTTCATCCGAAGGGATGGGTATATCATTTTAACCCAAACATCTAGACTGTTCCCAACACAAGAAATTGAAGTCCCTGACAGCAGAGTACAAGAGGGTAAGTCAATCCACCAGCGGCTCCTGTGGTTTCATTGAGAGAAGCACTAAGATCACCTCCGAAAAACCAAAACGACTGTTTGCGGGAAAGTCATTCAGGTATTTATATTACTTCTTTTCATTGACTTATAATGTCATTATACCCCCACAAACGAAGTTAAGGGGGTATATAGGAGTCTTGTCTGTCTGTCCATCTTATCTGTATTGGTTGTCCGCTCTCTGACTCGAATTGTTTTCATCTTCAACAAACTTGGTCAGAAATTTTATCTAGATGTCTAGGTCAAGTTCGAATATGGGTCATGCCGGGTCAAAAAACGAGGTCACGGGGTCACATCCAGCATGTTGTATGCTCTCAAATTCAAACAGTTTTCATCCAATCTTCACCAAACTTAATCATAAGTTGTATCTATATGATGTCTAGGCCAAGTTCCAGTCTTGGCATTATTTTTTTGAGGCACTAGCTTGATCAGACTACCAGCTTGGAAATTTCAATAGCCCGAATCAATTCTTACTAGCCCGAATTAGAGTTATAATTCTGTAACATTTGTAAATTATTAAAATATGTTAGTCTTGGACCTAATCCACTCCATCCGGTAATAATACTAGTGAAAGTGTCTAGAGAGATCAACTTACTACACTGTTCCATAAGCATCTACTCAATGAGTGCCCAATGGAGATTACCGATTTACTTCTGAATAGGCTTCTATAGCAGGGGTGTCAATTGTCCCAAATGTGAAATCTGGAAAATAAGACTGAGGGTCAACGGTCGCACGTCCCCAACCACAATAAAGGGCAGAGCCCTTTATCTTTCTAGTTGCAATTACTGGTTAACCCTTTCAGTGCGGGAACCGAATTTTGAAGGCCTTTGAAAACAGTTTGGATCCAGATGAGACGCCACAGAACGTGGCGTCTCATCAGGATCCAAACTCGTTGCTATTCTGATAATATTCTTTGAAAAAAATCAAAGAAAATGCTAATTTTAGAAATTCAGCAGACAACATTTTAGCAGACGACAAATTTCCCATCATGCAAAGGGTTAATATGTATTCTTTAATCTGATATTGTCAACTATTTGTTACACATCAACTGAAACTGGTAACTCAAGGATACAATGCAAAATAGTATAAACCAGACTATTCGTATCACCGCATCTGTATTCGTCATTGTATAGAAAATGTTATAAAGAAAGTCGAAAATAAAAAATAAAATAATTAACATCGACGAAAAACACTGTATCCAAAAAAAAGAATGCCCGAAAGATGTATGTGTTTTGCAGATGAAGTAAATGTGCATATCGTTTAATTTCAGACAATGAAAACAAGTTTCTCAGAAAACATTTCTAAATCCGTAATAAATAGATAATTTTGTTAGCATTTGCTTTACAATATGTTACGCTGATAGTGCAGTGCTTTACTTTGCAAATCGATCACTTAAAATATTTTAAGATGGTGGACATTGTAAGATTTTAGGAAAGTAGCAAGGACTTTTTGTCAGTTATCGTTCATGTATGGCCATCACCAGCAAATCAAAAATCAATAAATAAAAACCTGGGCACAATCGGTACCGAACAAACAATTTCCGGAATGCCGAGGAAGCTATAACAATAGGAAGCTATTTCGGCCATGTAACTAAGTTCAAATACGAAAAAGCACTTATATGATCGGGCTACTGGCTTGGAATTTTAACTCGACAGACGCAAAAATCATAACTCGGTCATCAGTCGAGGGGAATCCAAGACTGAAGTTCGAATGTGGGTCATGCCAGGTCAAAAACTAGGTCACAGGGTCACTTAGTGCGTTTTTAAACATTCATCAAGGTGCTTTTGTGAAGGCAACATGCAAAACATTCTGTGTCCATACAGCATGTGGGGGTATTCATCACGTCTGTGACAAAGCTCGAGTTTTCTCAGTTGTAAACCTAATTTAATTATAATTCCTAATAACACAGTATTTTGTGAAGTTGTGGAGTTGGAATAGGACATCAATATGGGACTATATTGTTTTTTCAACAGTGCATAATATGCAGTTTTACATGTTGTATTGATTTAATTTGACAAATAATAATTAAATTAGATATTTTCATATATAATAGCATCATTTAAAATGTTTTTTTTTACAAAACTGTTTGTTATGTCACCCACTTAAGTAGTGGGGGACATATTGTTGTTGCCCTGTCTGTTGGTCTGTCTGTTGGTCTGTCTGCGCCAACTTTAACATTTTGCAATAACTTTGAAGATAGAAACTTCATATTTGGCATGCATGTGTATCTCATGAAGCTGCACATTTGAGTGGTGAAAGGTCAAGGTCATCCTTCAAGGTCAAAGGTCAAATATATATGGCCAAAATTGCTCATTTTATGAATACTTTTGCAATATTGAAGATAGCAACTTGATATTTGGCATGCATGTGTATCTCATGGAGCTGCACATTTTGAGTGGTGAAAGGTCAAGGTCATCCTTCAAGGTCAGAGGTCAAATATATGTGGCCCAAATCGCTTATTTTATGAATACTTTTGCAATATTGAAGATAGCAACTTGATATTTGGCATGCATGTGCATCTCATGGAGCTGCACATTTTGAGTGGTGAAAGGTCAAGGTCAAGGTCGTCCTTCTAGGTCAGAGGTCAAATATATGTGGCCCAAATCGCTTATTTTATGAATACTTTTGCAATATTTAATATAGCAACTTGATATTTGGCATGCATGTGTATCTCATGGAGCTGCACATTTTGAGTGGTGAAAGGTCAAGGTCAAGGTCATCCTTCACAAGGTAAGGTCATCCTTCAAAGTCAAACGTCATATAGGGGGACATTGTGTTTCACAAACGTATCTTGTTTTTTTAATAATTTTCATAAAATGAAACTGTCCATTCCACACACAGTTGAAAACTACAATTAAAATAAACTTAAAGCTTAATAAGCAATATCCTATTACTTATTAAGCTTGAAGTTTAAATAAATCATTACAAACATAAATTCAATACATGAAAGGAAGAGTTTTGTTTTGTAATATCAACAACACAATGTCCATTCCCAGTTTGATGTCTAATTCCAAATTCACATAATACAGTGTACTTATAATACCTTTGGAATTGGTTGCAAAACATGTCTAATTATTGCGATGGCGCTCATTTCATTTAAGTCCCCTAATGTGTTCCATACAAAATTACATAGTAGATTACTGTATAAATATGCACCAACATGTTAAACCTGTTCAAACATGGTTACAAAATAGTCATCTGCCATATTTTGGATGGTGATTTTATGCATTTGTAACTAGCACATTTACCGTACACCGAACAAAAAAACATGTATGTTTCCGGTTACACACTCAAAACAATGAGGGTTAGTAGGTTCGGATATTTTTTTTAATATTGGTTCGAAAATGTTCGGAATTATTAGATGTTCGTACTCATATTGTACCAACATGATTCAAATAATTTAAATCAAGGTTACGAACAAAACAAATCAAGATATTACAGATGCTGACCATCTTGTGATAATCAAGTACTGTTTCACACTGGAGGTTACCGCACAAAACAAATCAAGATATTACAGATACTGACCTTCTTGTGATAATCAAGTACTGTTTAACACTGGAGGTTACGATTTCATTTAATAAAACACGGAAACATTTACATTTAAATGAATGCAAAGCTGTCAAACTTCGCATCGAGGGAACGATTGGTTTTTATAATTAAATAATAAAAAAAACTACCGAAAATTAAATTACAATAATTTGAAATAATGTTTAAAATGAATTAACATTTTAAAACAAGTCGGGTTGTATTAGATATAAACACGACTGTGACTTGTCATTGGATTTTTTTCCCCTACCCTGAATTCCAAAATGGTGGAAGATAATGGCAGCTCTGCCTTCTTGTCAAGCCACTACGCTTGAGCAGTCGGCCATTTTCAAAGATAGCGGCGTGGTTTAAAGTTCAGGCCTTTAAAGATCTACATAGGGACCAAATAGTGTCAAACAATATCGTTGTTGTCCACTCGCGATTTTTTGATAAAAGAATTGCAGTCACGGGTAAACTCTGACTGTCGATCGGGTAACCGGAAATAAACATAATTTTTCGTTAGGCCTTATACAATTAACGCTCCATAAAAGCAGCTCGTAATGACTAATCTTAACCCTTTTACACTCCATTTTTAGCTCATCTGAACACAACATACTTATGGTGAGCTATTGTGATCGCCATTTGTCTGTCATGCATCATGCAGCGTCAACATTAACCTTGTTTACACTCTAGAGGCTACATTTATTGTCCATTCTTAATGAAACTTGTCTGTGGGTGTGTCTGTCCAAAAATGCTGCGTCGCGTGAACCTCCAAAATGCTTGAGCTAAAGACATGCAACTTAACAGGAATATTGGTCAGCATGTTGTATATCCTTCAAGTCATGCACACCATTACTGACAGCTGTTGTCATTTTGCTAATAACTCAATATGTATGTAATCATGTTATACAGGATGAAGAAGAGCGCGACATCCTGGTAGGAAAGTCGAAAAGTCCGAAAAGATGAGAACAATTTACATACAGGATGAAACGGTGGACAGAGTAAAAGTGGCTTTGTGGAGAAACACTAACAGAAACGTCAGAACTGGGGATTTCGTCAAAATCACTTATTTGACAATACACACTTACCAAACAAAGTACACAACTGAAACCAGCATCAATTCTACCTACACAACTTCAGTTACTGTAAGTAAACATTTTGACTGCATACTTTAAGGATTTTTCAAATAATTTAGTTAAGATGCACTAATGGTGGGCAGAACACCATGACAAGTTGCCTATTTTTGTGCCCCCCCCCCCCCCCAAAAAAAAACCATGTCCGTCTGTTTGCTGTTCTTCCGTGCGTCTGAAAAAAGTTTGTGATATGCATATCTACACAAGTATAAGACCTTCACCCTTGAAACTTAATAAAATTATTGCTTAACATGTAAATTTGTGTACCTGTGGTTTTCCATTTGATTTCAATATCTGAAAGCAGAGTAATGGCTCTCGACTTAGTAAAATTATACTTAATAAAGTTTGCGCATATCTATTAAAGTATAAGGCGTACAGTCTTGACACTTCAAGAAAGAAAAGACCTACAGTCACTGTCTTGAAACTTCTTAGCATTATTGCTCACTATGTGAAGTTGTGCATCTGAGTTTTATTTAGTTTTGTTTCAATTGGTAAAGCAGAGTTGTAACCCCTGACTTAGTAGAATTATACTTAAAAGAGTTTATTCCTACAGTCCCGAAACTTAATAGGCTTGTTGCTCATCATGTGAAGATTCGCACCATGTAACATTTATGGCCCTTGGTTAATTTATGTTGCTTTTAATATGAGAGACTTAAGACTTGTAGGATTTTTGCTAATCATGTAAATAATAAGCTGTGAAGGGAGGCACCCGTGTCCTATGGACACTTTTCTAGTCTATGTCAAGTCAATGCTAAATGTCACCTGTTGTTATTGTATAAAACTTTAAAAGCCAATGTAAAAGGCCTACTAAAGGTATCTTGTTCCTGAGTAAAAGTATGTTCTATTTAGGTTTTTACTAAATTCTAGATTTCACAACACATTCCTTCCCATTTGAAAGAATCCATCCAGTACCTTCCCCAAAATTTTTTGAAATCCCCGAGTTGCTCTGTCTAGACATAAAAATTAATTAGTATTCTTATAAAAAATCAATCTGATTCTACACAAGATTATCACGATTTAATTTAATTCAATTTAAGAAGCGTTCGACATAGTGTGGCTGACTTTAGATCACTTGCCTCTCACAGATGTAGGTTCCATCCTCGCTCTGGGAGTTGAATTTTTATGCCCCCCTTCTAAGAAGAGGGGGTACATTGTATATTGCTTTGCACATGTCTGTCGGTCGGTCCGTCCACCAGGTGGTTTCCGAATGATAACTCAAGAACACTTGAATCTAGGATCATGAAACTTTATAGGTACATTGATCTTGACTCGCAGATGACCCCAATTGATTTCGAGGTCACTAGGTCAAAGGTCAAGGTCACAGTGACCCGAAATAGTAAAATGGTTTCCACATGATAACTCAAGAACGCTTAGGCTTAGGATCATGAAACTTGATAGGTAGATTGATCATGACTCGCAAATGACCCCTATTGAAATTCAGGTCACTAGGTCAAAGGTCAAGGTCACAGTGACCCGAAATACTAAAATGGTTTTCGGATGATAATTCAAGAACACTATGGCCTAGGATCATGAAACTTAATAGGTAGATTGATCATAACTTGCAGATGACCCGTATTGATTTCCAGGTCACTAGGTCAAAGGTCAAGGTTACAGTGACCCGAAATGGTAAAATGGTTTCCAGATGATAACTCAAGAACGCTTATGCCTAGAATCATGAAACTTCGTAGGTTGATTGATAATGGCTGGCCGATGACCCCTATTGATTTTCAGGTCACTAGGTCAAAGGTCACGGTCACGGTGACCCAAAATAGTGAAATGGTTTTCGAATGATAACTCAAGAACGCTTATGCCTAGGATCATGAAACTTCATAGGTACATTGATCATGACTCGCAGATGACCCTTATTGATTTTCAGGTCACTAGGTCAAAGGTCAAGGTCATGGTGACCCCTATAGTAAAATGGTTTCCCGATGATAACTGAAGAACGCTTATTCCTAGGATCATGAAACTTGATAGGTAGATAGATCATGACTTACAGATGACCGCAATTGTTTCCGGATAACAACTCAAAAACGCTTATGGCTAGGATCATGAAACTTCATAGGTACATTGATCATGACTGACAGATGACCCCTATTGATTTTCAGGTCACTAGGTCGAAGGTCAAGGTCACAGTGACAAAAAACTTCCACCCAAGTGCCCGCTCATGATTAAAAATGCTCAAGGGGGAACCTTGGGTCTTTCTCCACCATGACAAGCGGGAAAAGGCGCCATATAGCCATTAAACGTGTCAATGCGACGTTAAAACAAACAAACAACTTCTATTGTTTTGTTAATGTCTGATGCTGCCTTATCCTTGAAAGGTAATGTTTGTATTGCCATATGAAGTATTTTCTTATTTTTCCAGAAAGTCGAACAACCAACTGTACATGTTACACAGTAATTGGTGCCTGTGTACAAGATGACGTTACAGAACTTCTCCTCAGTGATGACTCTGTGAGGGCAATTCCTTCACAATTATTAATGGCTTCCCTTCCACAAGAACTTGAAGAAGACTTGGATCCAAAATCTTTCTTTGCAGAGCGAAAAACAAACTTAAGGCTGCAATTAAAAGGATCGGAAGTACTTTCAGTGAATCTTCAGTAAACTGTTATACATATACATGACATTATTCAGCATTCCTAGTTTACCTTGTTTTCCCTAGTGTTTTTTTTATAAATCTCCTATTTTTTCATACTTTTTACAAAAAGCTCCTACTTCTCCTAGTTATGCCCCCCTTCAAAGAAGGGGGATATTGCTTTGCACATGTTGGTGTATTGGTCTGTCCGTCCGTCCACCACATGATTGTCTGATGATAACTCAAGAACGCTTAGGCCTAGGATCATGAAACTTCATACGTACATTGATCATGACTGGCAGATGACCAACTATTGATTTTGAGGTCAATGGTCACAGGTGAAGGTCATAGTGACTGGAAATGGTTTTTAAATGTTAACTCCAGAATGCTTACGCCTAGGATCATGAAACTTAATAGGGACATTGGTCATGACCAGCAGATGACCCCAACTGATTTTCAGGTCAATAGGTCAAAGGTCAAGGTCACAGTGACCTGAAACAGTAAAATGGTTGAATGGAAATAGCAAAATGGTTTCCAAATGATAACTCAAGAAAGCTTACGCCTGGGATCATGAAACTTCATAGGGGCATTGATCATAACTGGCAGATGACTCTTATTGATTTTCAGGTCACTAAATCAAAGGTCACAGTGAAACGAGACAGTAAAGTGGTTTACTGGAAATAGGAAAATGATTTCCAGATGAAAACTCAAGATGGCTTACGCCTGGTATCATGAAACCATCACCACCACCACCACCTCAGTGACAAAAAAACGTATTCACACAATAGCTGCCATTACAACTGACAGCCCATATGGGGGGCATGCATTTTTTATAAACAGCCCTTGTTCTTTTTCAAGTAACAAGTCTTAAAAACTTTTAATGGGCAAAAAAATAATTTGATTTTGTTAATTTGATGTCACCTGGATATGTATACATGTATTCATAGGGTTTTAAATATAGTTGTGTTTGCTGTAGGTATAATGGCATTTAACATACCTGAAATTACGCATATAATTGCTTGATTTTGACATTTGCAAAGATTGCCAATATACAACATGAAGAAGTGATTAGACAAAATTATTTTTACAATACTTGAGGCTGGACCCTACACATTCAGTTTAATTGGGTCTAGCCACTCATTAGTTATCAATAAGAAAGCAGGGAAATTTTATATTTGAGTTTCATCTACAGATCATGTGATGTAGCATTTATAGGTACAGGAAAAGACTCGACCTTGTATAAATGCAAAGGATCTTTCAGTTATAAAATTAGAAGTTTTAAAATTAAAAACATGCTTGATCTTGTAAACAGAAAATCATTCATTGAGTACACGACTTTCCATTGATTAAATCTGGAACTCCTAACTTAAATTCTTCTAATTCATCATGTATGCTACTGGTTTCTCTTATATGATCCATAAGAATACTTGTAACATAATCAATGACTTGGTGCATATTTGAGGATGTTGATTGCAATCCACAGTCAATAAATTTGTTTGGTAGCATGTTATATTTAATACCTGACATACAGTTGTCCATTCTTATAAAGGGTTAGTTTATTCATGTGATCAGCAAGAAAATTGGCATGATCCATTGTTGTAGTGCCGAAAAGTCCTTTCGAAAGTTTATCTATGAAAAGCAAAAGTGCACTTTTACTTCTAGATTAGATTAGGTTGATTAAAGAATACGACTCAATACTCGAAATTGTACACTTGTATTTTGCTCCTGTTCATTGTCTGAGGCTTTTTATTCGAGTCATCATGTGAGATAACATGTGACACGATTGATTGTTCACTTAACAAGCTGGAAGTATAGGCACATCAAATTATTTTGTGTTCCCTTCAATTAAAGCATGATGTCTATTTATTAAAAGGGTGTTATTTTCAACTGCTAATATGTTAAGGTGATTTTCCTGTAAAAGACTATTTTTCGTCTTAACCATTTAAAAATTTAAGTGCGTTTGCCTTTGTTATTTAACCCTTTTACATTTACAGTACATATGTTAAAACTCATTCAAAACACAGAGAATTACATGATACTATTCTTGTTCCAAACATTTAAAAATCATTTTGTAGAACTAGATTATTAGTTAATACTTTATTATGCAAAGTTATATTAAGCTTTGATGTTTAAAACCATCAACTTTCATGTTCTACAAGTTGTTAATGCATTGTGTTCATTAAATTCATCTCAGCACTAAATACTTGTTCATTTTCATGCCCCCCCCCCCTTCGAAGAAGAGGGGTATATTGCTTTACTCATGTCGGTCGGTCTGTCGGTATGTCGGTCTGTCGGTCTGTCGGTCCGTCCACCAGGTGGTTGTCAGACGATAACTCAAGAACGCTTGGGCCTAGGATCATGAAACTTCATAGGTACATTGATCATGACTCGCAGATGACCCCTATTGATTTTGAGGTCACTAGGTCAAAGGTCAAGGTCACGGTGACCCGAAATAGTAAAATGGTTTTTGAATGATAACTCAAGAACGCATACGCCTAGGATCATGAAACTTCATGGGTAGATTGATCATGACTCGCAGATGACCCCTATTGATTTTTAGGTCAAAGGTCAAGGTCACGGTTACCCGAAATAGTAAAATGGTTTCCGGATGATAACTCAAGAATGCATACGCCTAGGATCATGAAACTTCATGGGTAGATTGATCATGACTCGCAGATGACCCCTATTGATTTTGAGGTCACTAGGTCAAAGGTCAAGGTCACGGTGACCCGAAATAGTAAAATGGTTTTCGGATGATAACTCAAGAACGCATATGCCTAGGATCATGAAACTTCACAGGTAGATTGATCATTACTCGCAGATGACCCCTATTGATTTTGAGGTCACAAGGTCAAAGGTCAAGGTCACGGTGACCCGAAATAGAAAAATGATTTTCGGATGATAACTCAAGAACGTTTTTGCCTAGTTTTCGATGTGTTGGTAACTCTGCCCTGCCTTAATTTAGATTGATCTCGGTACAATTTATAAACATTTCATTATCATTAGCACTTTGCTTTTTGAGTGGTTACTCCTCCGTTGTTATATGAATAATTTAGTGAAAATGTTAAATATGTTAAAATATTGTTCCAAAATATTTTATAACACTCAATAGTGATGCCATCAGATTCCGGACTTTTGTTATTTGGCATTTCTTAACGAGCTTGTCAATATTCATATTCAGTTTTGTAATCCTTCACATACTTGTTATTCCACTTCCTTTAAAGCATGATGTGTTATTTTAAAGAGGTTGTTATTTTCGACATTCATTCGTTTATAGTGTTTCGCAAAATAGGCTTCTTCTATTATTTGACTTTTATTTGTTATGTCTTTGCCATTAACTACTAGTCTGTGTATAGTTTTGTGTTTGCTACTACGTTTTAAAATGTTTGCACAGTATTTTGTATTGTTTTCATTGTGTTCAACATGCTGTGCCCGTGCTCAAAGTAAAATGCCATTGAGGTGTGTGTGAAAAATTCCTTCTATTATTTTTTTTGTGTGTGAAAATTTCCTTCTTCAATGGAGTTGGTATAATTTGTGTTTCTTTTATGTATCTGTTTTCAAGTGCTTCAATGACTTTTATGGCTTCATTTTCAAGTTTGTGTGTTTCTTTTTTTTTAGCTTACCTGAGCACAACGTGCTCATGGTGAGCTTTTGTGATCGCCTTTTGTGTGTCGTCTGTCGTGCAGCGTCAACATTTACCTTGTTAACACTTTAGAGGTCACATTTATTGTCCAATCTTCATGAAACTTGGTCAGAACATGTGTCCCATTAATATCTTGGACGAGTTTGAAAATGCTTCTTGTCGTTGAAAAACCTGCGTGCCAGGGGGCGTGGCAGTTTTCCTAATATGGCTATTATAAAACCTTGTTTAAGACTCTAGAAGTAATATTTTTTGTCCAATCATCATGAAACTTGGTCGGAACATGTGTTCCAATAAAATCTTTGACAAGTTCAAAAATGATTCCGGTTGGAAGAAAAACATGGCCGCCAGGGGGCGGGGCAGTTTTCCTATTATGGCTATAGTAAAACTTGTTCACACTGTAGAAGTCAAATTTATTGTCCAATCTTCATGAAACTTAGTCAGAACATTTGTTCTAATGATATCTTAAACGAGTTCGATGATGGTTCCAATTGGTTGAAAAACATGGCTGCCAGGTGGCGAGGCAGTTTTTCCTTAAATGGCTACAGTAAAACCTTCTTAACACTCTAGAAGTCACATTTTTAGTCCCTCACAACATGTTTCCCAGTAAAATCTTAAACGAGTTCGAAAATGGTTCCAGTTGAATGAAAAACATGGCCGCCAGTGGTCGTGGCAGTTTTCCTTATATAGCTTTAGTGTAAAGTAAATTTTCAACATTCTTTCGTTTATAGTGTTTCGAAAAATAGGCTTCTTCTATTATTTGACTTTGATTTGTTATGTCTTTGTTATTAACTACTAGTCAGTGTATAGTTTTGTGTTTGTTTCTACGTTTTAAAATGTTGAAAAGTATTTTGTATTGTTTTCATTGTGTTTAACATGCTGTGCCCGTGCTCGAAGTATTATGCCATTGAGGTGTGTGTGATAAATACCTACTATTATAATTTTTATGTCCCCCACTATAGTAGTGGGGGACATATTGTTTTTGCCCTGTCTGTTGGTCAGTTGGTTTGTTTACGCGAACTTTAACATTTTGCAATAACTTTTGCTATATTAAAGATAGCAACTTCATATTTGGCATGCATGTGTATCTCATGAAGCTGCACATTTTGAGTGGTGAAAGGTCAAGGTCATCCTTCAAGGTCAGAGGTCAAATATATGTGGCCAAAATCGCTCATTTTATGAATACTTTTGCAATATTGCAGATAGCAACTTGATATTTGGCATGCATGTGTATGTCATGTAGCTGCACACTTTTAGTGGTGAAAAGTCAAGGTCATCCTTCAAGGTCAGAGGTCAAATATATGTGGCCCAAATCGCTTATTTTATAAATAATTTTGCAATATTAAAGATAGCAACTTGATATTTGGCATGCATGTGTACCTCATGAAGCTGCACATTTTGAGTGGTGAAAGGTCAATGTCATCCTTCAAGGTCAGAGGTCAAATATATGTGGCCCCAATCGCTTATTTTATGAATACTCTTGCAATTTTGAAGATAGCAACTTGATATTTGGCATGGATGTGTATCTCAAGGAGCTGCACATTTCATTTTTGTAAGAATTTCCTTCTACAATGGAGGTGGTATAATTTGTGTTTCTCAAGACCTTCAATGACTTTTATGGCTTCATTTTCAAGTTTGTGTGTTACTTTTTTTATTAGCTTACCTTTGCACAACTTTCTCATGGTGAGCTTTTGTGATCGCCTTTTGTGCGTCGTCTGTCATGCAGCGTCAACATTAACCTTGTTAACACTTTAGAGGTCACATTTATTGTCCAATCTTCATGAAACTTGGTCAAAACATGTGTCCCATTAATATCTTGGAGGAGTTTGAAAATGCTTCTTGTCGTTGAAAAACCTGTGTGCCAGGGGGCGTGGCAGTATTCCTAATATGGCTATTATAAAACCTTGTTAAGACTCTAGAAGTTACATTTTTTGTCCAATCATCATGAACCTTGGTCAGAACATGTGTCCCAATGAAATCTTTGACAAGCTCAAAAATGGTTCCGGTTGGAAGAAAAACATGGCCGCCAGGGGGCAGGGCAGTTTTCCTTTTATGGCTATAGTAAAACTTGTTCACACTGTAAAAGTCAAATTTATGGTCCAATCTTCATGAAACTTAGTCAGAACATTTGTTCTAATGATATCTTGGACGAAATCAATTATGGTTCCAATTGGTTGAAAAACATGGCTGCCAGGTGGCGTGCCAGTTTTTCCTTAAATGGCTACAGTAAAACCTTGTTAACACTCTAGAAGTCACATTTTTAGTCCGTCAAAACATGTTTCTCTAGAAAATCTTCAACGCGTTCGAAAATGGTTCCAGTTGAATAAAAAACATAACCGCCAGTGGTCGTGGCAGTTTTCCTTATATAGCTTTAGTGTATAGTAAAACCTTTTAAACACTCTAGAAGTCACATTTATTGTCCAATCTTCATGAAACTTAGTCAGAACATTTCTACAACCCATATCTCAGATGAGTTTGAAAATGGTTCTGGTCTGTTGAAAAACATGACTGCCAGGTGGCGGGCCAGTTTTCCTTACATGGCTATAGTAAAACCTTGTTATAACGCTAAAAGTCACATTTGTGGCCCAATGCTTATGAAACTTGGTCAGAATAGTTGTACTAATGATATCTGTGCTCAGATTGAAAATGGTTTAGGTCCGTTTAAAACATGGCCGCAAGGGGGCGTGGCATTTTTCCTAATATGGCTATTTAGTAATGTTAACACTAGAAGTCGCAATAATTATCCAATCTTCATGAAACTTGATCAGAACATTTATTCTAACAATAGCTCAACTGAGTTTGAAAATGGTTAAAATACGTTGAAAAATATCGCCGCCCGGAAGGGGGGGGGGGCAGTTGTCATTATATGGCTTTATTGAAAACTTGTTGATGCTATATTAGCCACATTTATTGGCCAATCTACATGAAACTTGGTCAAAACATCATTTTGCCCCAATATTGTTATATTATTTCATTTTGGAATTAAATCATTTTCGAATGCTCCAAATTAAAATGTAAATAACAAAAATGACGTAAATTGTCAAACATGCGGCCGTATCTTGAATACTTTCATAAAGTTTTCTTAAAAGTGTCAAACTTGTGAGTCAAAGCATGATGTTTTGCTAGCATTTTCATATAGCGAAATTCAATTTTGTTGTCGATAACTTTCAGAATCAATACGTTTTTCAAACGTATGTGAAAATGCTATAGTAATATGTCTTCTGCTTGCAAACAGGAGACGCATACACATCAAGATATAATCATACGATCAAATAAAGTCAAAAGACGTCTAGTTTCAAGGGAGACTATATTTCATTATCCCAACGCTTTTGAAAGCGTGGGGATATTGTATTGATCTACGCTTTCTGTCCGTCTGTCCTGGCCACTATCTCCTCCTTCACTATTAGCACTAGAACCTTGAAACTTACGCACATAGTAGCAAGGAGCATATGTGAGACGGTGACGGCGACGGTATTTTGATCTAACCCCTGGGTCAAAAGTAATTGGTAAACAAATGGGTAAAATGGGTAAAACACTTACAACATGGGACGCACATGATCATATCTTTGACCCAGGGGTCATATCAAAATTCGAAATAGTGCACCGTCGCACATATGCGAAAAGCTACCATGTGTGTACGTTTCAAGGTTTTAGTACTAATAGTGTAGGAGGAGTTAGTGCCCGACCACGTCCACCCAACATTTTGTTTTAACATAACTTATTCATTTATTCACCAATCGACTTCAAATTAATACTGAACATCTCCTACGACAACAAGGTCCATCTCGACCATCCATGTCCGCTTTACCCACCCCAGGGCCATTGATAAAGGTAAAGGAAGATTGGTTCCCGTCATCTTTCAAATTTATCGAGAGGTCCACGGGTACTGCTTCCCCGTAACCACAGTTTTTTTTCGTACCCTAAATTTGTCGTACCCATTTTTTTTTTGGTATCCATTTTTTTCGTACCCAAATTTGTTTTCGTACCCACTTTTTTCGTACGTATTTTGTTTGTACCCAAATTTGTGTTCGTACCTACATGTTTTTTTTGTACCCAAATTTGTTTCGTACCCATTTTTTTCGTAACCAATTTTTTTTCGTACCTACATTTTTTTCGTACCCAATTTTTTTTCGTACCCAACATTATTTTCGTACCCAATTTTTTTTTCGTAATCACATTTTTGTTCGTACCCAACTTTTTTCGTACCCAAATTTGTGTTCGTACCCAACTTTTTGTTTCCTACCCAACTTGTTTTTGGTTCCCAAGTTTTGTTTCGTACCCATTTTTTTGCATAATTTGTTCGTATCAAAATTTCTTTTCGTACCCAATTTTTTTTTCGTACCCAATTTGTTTTCTGTTTTAACATTACTTCTTTATTAATTCACCAATTGACTTCAAATAAATACTGAAAATCTCTTATGACAACACGGTCTATCTCGACCATCCATGTCCACATCACCCACCCCGGGGCCCCACCAAAATAGTCATTGCACACCAAAAATTGCCTTTTAATATAACATCTATTCGGCGTGGGGATACGCGTCGGCCTCTGCCGCGCCATTTTTCTAGTATTATGTTTATATATTTGTACAAGGTTTTAGGAACAATACCGTCAATTTCAAATCGAACGGTTAGACCACACAATATCGAATCGTGTCTACGGATGATCACTTTGAAGTTTATTTACATTAATCGCTATATTAAATTTGGACATGATTATAACATTGCTTATGGAAAAAAGCAAACAATAATTTTGTTATTATGTACTTGCCTTTAAAGTCAATCATATCTCTCTCTCTCTACTCTCTTCTCTCTCTCCTCTCCTCTCTCTCTCTCTCTCTCTCGTTTCTTTCTCTCTCTATCTCTCTCTATCTCTCACATCTGTCTGTCTCTGTCTCTGTTCTCTCTCTTTCTCTCTCTCTCTCTCTCTCACCATCTGTCGTATCTGTCTCTGTCTCTCTCTTCTCTCTCTCTCTATCTATCTCTCCTATTCTGATCTCTCTCTCGACTATACTCTCGCTCTCTCTGCGCACATCTGTCTCTCTCTAACAATTGTCTCTCATCTCGGACTACTGCTATCTGTCGATGTCTTGTCTCTGTCTTATTTCTATCTCTATCGACTATCTATATATCTCTCTCTTTCACGCATGTATTCTCCTCTCTCTTCTCCTCTCTGCTCTATCTCTCCCTCTCCTCTCCTCTGTCTCTCTCTCTCTCTTATCCTCTTTCTCTCTCTCTCTCTCTCTCTCTCTCTCTCTCTCTCTCTCTCTCTCTCTCTCTTTCTCTTTAATTTAAGTTATATTGCATTTTATGTGAACGTTAATCACAATATGATATTTTAATTGTCTTTCAACCATGTTTTAAAACATTCCAAACATATTGATAATAATCGAAATGGAAATCATATGAAACATTTGGTGCAAAACAAGTTCATTATTACTTTACGACACATGGCATAAAGACATAATTTCAAACCTTTGATTTTTATTTGTTTGCTTGTAGGATTTCTTACCGTGAAAGTCACCAACTCACGCTTTCCTGTGTAAACTGGTGAACCCGTTATACGGGAACATAATTGTGCCAAACTTGAATTATTGGCGGGAACATACGTATGCCAGATAGAGACAACTGCCAAACTTTAATAATTGGCGGGAACATACGTAGTCCAGATAGAGGCAACTGCCAAACTTGAATTATTGGCGGAAACATACGTATGCCAGATAGAGACAACTGCCAAACTTGAATAATTGGCGGGAACATACGTATGCCAGATACAGACAACTGCCTAACTTGAATAATTGGCGGGAACATACGTATGTCAGTAAGAGACAACTGCCAAAGCTGAATAATTGGCGGGAACATACGTATGCCAGTGAGAGACAACTGCCAAACTTTAATAATTGGTAGGCGAGAATGGACGTATAAAGGAATTCATAACCAATCGGTACACAAGTTGCGTGGCCGGGCAGGAATCGAAACCACGATCGTATGTTTAGTCCAGCTCTCTAACAACTGAGCTAGCAGAAGCGTTCAAACGAAAGCCTTTGCATTGTGATAGCTACAATATAAAATATGTTGACGCAACAATTAGGCCAAACACATTGTGTGCTGTCGCAAGTGTACGATACTTACATAACGCAGTCCATGGATCATCAGTTAGTAGTGCATTAGGAACACACAAAGCATTGACTATACTTTCTTTGAGAAGAGTCTTTTTAAATAAATTGTAACGTTTCTGTAAAATTGTCAATGTTGTTTAAGGCCGTTGTTTTGCATCTCATGTGTGACTTCTGCATTTTATTGACGTGTTAAAAGATAAAGGCATGCGTTTATAGTCTGAATATGATACTAGATTCATCTATCTTCAACCGACATTTACATTTCCGCCCCCTCCCCCCGCTCTCTGGGATATAAGTCGTCTGTTTACATTCGGCGCAGTATGCAGCCACGGCTCATTGCCTTATTTCTGTGGTCTGAGCATGATTCGAACCAGGGACCATCCGATACCTAGACGTGCATCCTACCATAACCATTATCCCACAACGAAGAAGTGGATCAAAATGTATTTTTCATTTTGGTTGTTATATTTCTTTTTTTTTTACAAAAGTTGTAAGAGTTATCCTTATTGTAAAATATAACAATATTACAACATAAACATGATCAATTGTGATTACGATCGGCGATTGAACGCGGATACTATTGGTGAAAAGCGCCGCTTCACTGACGTATTTAAAAATTACAAATAATTTTAATGCTGAACTGTTTCAAATAACAGGAACCCAAAAGTAACATAAATGGGTATATTTCATCCTTATTCAGGACGCACTATAATTTCATTGATCAAGGGACACAATACTAGGCCGCTATGACGGTCCTGCCATAGTAAGTTGTATCCCTTTATGTAGTTTAATTGTATACCCGATCAATATTTGTCGCTTCAGAGCCTGTAACGTGAAGTATTTAAGCATGAGTAATGAAGCTTTTTAAATTATGTTAACCTAAAAATGTATCAGCAATAAAAACACAAAGGTAATTTATTAATAATTGGATATTTTTAAAGATGTGTATGAGTATTGAAAGCCTAATAACAAAATCATGTTTGGTACTTTCGCTCTAATTTTGTTACAGAATCGAGATCTCAGTCGATTTCAATTAATTCCTAAAACTGAATAGTGTTAGTGAAAATAAAATATAAACATACAGTAAGTGTGTTTTGATCAAATGCATGCATAAACTTGAAAATGAAACAAAGCGTCATTTCCGTGACAAAGACTTTTTTACCTTCATCAAAATGTTTTATAGCGAGCTCGCAGAGCCGCCGCAGGCGGCTCGAGAAGCTAGCATTACGTTAACACGCGTATTTGACTGTAGATCTACAGGTTATTGTTTTGAAAAGTTTGGTATCTGCGCGCGCAATATCCGAACCGGATATCCGCAATATCCAAACCGGAACTGGAAATTTTTGAAGTAAATTTTTGATTGATCATAATGATACAATAGATAAAAATGATCAAATTAACGGCTTTTAAATATTCTAAAAAATTTCTCTGTATGTATTGTGACTATATTTCGAACAACGCATCAACATTCATCGTGTAAAACATTTGTCTTAATTCCGAGAGTTCCCCGTACGATGACGTCATCACCAACATTATCCAAGTATGTGTGTTCATAGCAAGTGTCAACACCGACGGCTACTCGCATTTTTTATTAAAAATGATGACAAATCAAGTAAGTGCTATTATTTATTGGACGATTGCCATTGAGGAACAAACACACAATTGGTTCGGCATGTACTCAGGTACCAAACTTTTCAAAACAACAACCTGCACAGTCAAATACTCGATTTCATATTCATTTCATATAGTGTATTTATTTTTCTTTAACTGTCTATGTCATGCATTACATTTAAATTTAAAGGTGGTAAATCACATTTGAATATCATTTCAACATGACCAAACTTTATTATCTCATCAAAATTATCTATCAGTGGTTATACTCTAGATATATATTCTCTTCTATTGAAAATCAAAGCGCTGTAGGCGCTGAAGGTCTTGGGCTAGGTTTAGTGTGACGTAAAATGCATTTAGGATGTTTTGTCCGAATTTCTTCCTTTGTCCGAATTTATACGGATTGACCCTAGCGGTTGAGTGCAGAAGCTCAGAGACTGCAAGAAAAGACAATAGTTGTGTATATACTATAGTGTACATAGACGGTGGAGGACAACACAATTCTGGTTGTGGGAACGATAACCTTTTGTTGAACTCTACAGATCTGGTAGAGGTTCGTCTACATAGGCGGTGAAGATATACAACAACAACATGGCCGAAAAAAAGGTTATTGTTGGCGTCAAATAAATACCTGTCAATAGCCTAAAATAGTTTTCTATTACATGATTAACAGATCAGGAAAACACTCATACTTCCTTTGTAATGTGTATACAAAAGAAAATCCACTTAAGCCCAAGTCTCACTTTTGCCGGTAGAGCCCCGGTCTATCCCGGTTTGCTAACGCCGGTCGACCGGCGAGGACCGGGATGATTGGTAGACATTTTTTAACGCAGTCACACTATTTCCCGGTGCAGCCCCGGTTGAAGCCGGTCAACAGCCCGGCAGAGTCCCGGTCAACCCGGACTGGCTACGGTTTATCCCGGTCAAGCCCCGGCAGAGCCCCGGTTGTCGCCGGTAGTGCCCCGGTGAAAGAGGGCAGCGTCCCGGCATAGCCCCGGTTGTCGCCGGTAGTGTCCCGGTGAAAGCCGGCAGCGTCCCGGCAGAGGCCCGTTATACCGTAACACTGCCGACACTCTCTGTGTCTATACCGGCATCAGACCCCGGCAGGGCTACGGCAACGCCCCGATTTCACCCCTGTCGTCGCTGGTAATGCCCCGGCGGAGCCCCGGTGAATGCCGGTGGCATTCCGACAGAGCGCCGGTTTTTTATGTACCGTAGCTATACTAGGACTCTAACGGCATTCATTAAAATGAAAGAAAAGAAAATTGTATGAAAAAATTAACGCTTTCTGCGCAGATTGAGGGTGTTGACATGTTGATTTTCTCTTCTTTCTTCGCATATTTCTAAGTATTGTGGTATTCTGCATTGATCATTCAAGTTTAAATACAATTCACCGTACAATAAATTTGTTTTTGACATTTTCAGTTTTGAACCCCTCAAACAAAAATCACCATTTTTTGTGAACCATTTATTTACAAAATTCACTCTCATTCATTCAAATAGTGAACAAACAACACTTTTTTAGTATGTATTAATAGATGAATGCATAATATATACAATTACAAGATAAGTATTGATGCAAAGCATCAAAGGGCGTCGGGAATTTCAGTGTAAAAGGCACTCAATGAAGTTACATGGAACGATTTTTTTTCTACTGTAAATATTAATATATTTGCCGATTATTTTAAACAAAATATAAAAAGATACTGGTATAACCATTATCTATGATTTTGTGTTATAACCCCCAAATAACCATTATCTATGATGTTGTGTTATAATCCCCAACTAACCATTATCTATGATTTTGTGTAGTAACCCCCGAATATTTCATAGTTCATTTTATTTACATTGGTTTCCTTTTTTTACTGGCATCCGTGTGCAGTTTGCATTAATGGAACAGAACTGTGTAGGTTTTAAAAAATCTGCTTCATCTTGTAAGCGTAATTTCATATTTTTCTCAAATTCAAGGGGAGATGATTCTGAACTTATTATTACGCTGCCCATTTACGATAGGGGTTGAGTACTCATTGATATGAAAACACTGTAAAAGTTTTAATGTGTTTACGAACCCCCCCCCACCCTCTCACACATATATTTCATGGGCATAATAAAAACAAAAAATGGTTACAATAAAACAGCATATTTATTTAAACTAAAATGTCTACATCAAAACAAAAGTTAACATAGAACACAAATAAAATAATTTGATTCTACTGGGGCTCGAACCATGGGCCTCTCACATGTGAAGCGAGCGTGTAACCACTACACTACGGAACCGCTTGAAAAATCACCTTCTAACTAAGATATTAATAAGCTATTACTAGTCGGTTTAAATGTAAACCAGGAAGTTTAGACGCTGGATAGTGAGCGGGGTTAAAGGTCCATACCAAAAGGTCCATACCACTGGCAAGATACGGGTCAGGCCTGCGGCCTTCTATATGTGGTTCTTAAAAAAATAACCTGTAGGAGGACTTGATATTAATGAGACTGGGGTGCTGTGATGGTGCTCCACATTGATAAGCGGCTGCTTCATTTATCAAGACTCATCATTACAATTAATAGAACGTGTCGCGCGTCGCGTTCTATAGCGCCTTTATTAGTTACTAGGTGGTTGCTAGGATAGTGGAACAAAGAAGGTTTTTTTAATATACAAAACCAGAAAGTTTCACCAGTTTAGGTATTTTCCCAGTCCATGTGATCTTTTATTAATGCCCAGTCCTTGTGATTAGTTATTAATTAAAAGAATTACCTTGCATTATTGGCAATAAATGTTGTAGTAAATGTAATAGGCACAAATGCAGTACTTATTTACACTAATTTACACACAAAAATCACCACTATGCAAGATATTCTGACAACAAAAATATATACATTGATCCGTAAAATAACTTCTCCTCCCATAAGCGAAAAAAAACGTATAACATACTAGTCGCCGCATTTAAGTGCGACGCCAATGATAGTTTATAACATGTGACAAAAGGAATAAAGAAACAAATTAACAAACAAGTGATGTCATCATCCTTCGAAAACGAGAAAAACTGCAATCTCTAGTCACGAGTCTTTTTTTTTAAATAAATTGTAAAAAAAACATGGCAAAAGGAAATTACAATCTTCGAACATAGAAATTATCTACAATGTATGCTTGAATGAAAAATAAAGACAACAAGAGCTGTCAGAGGACAGTGCTTGACAGTATAACATAAGCCATCATGGGGAAATTGTTCAAATTATTCAATAAGGTCAAGGTAATAGTTCAGGTATATTTTCAACAATCTTTTGAACATTTGTTAAGACATAAAACAAACTAATAAGATTCAAGTTTGATAGCAATAGCTTGGGTGGGATGTTTGGACGGTCCTTCAAATATAACGTAAATAAATATTTGTTGTTTTTTAACCATGTTTCAAAGAAAGAAATATTCTTTTTGGGTTGGGTAGGGAGGGGGGGGGGTGAGCGGTGGTATAATGTGGGGTGTGGTCATTTATTAGACAATCTTTCAAAAATAAAAAAGGAAAACAAAATATTTTTTTTTTTGGGGGGGGGTGGGGTGGGGCAGGGGGTGCAGGGATTGTGGGTTGGGGCGTGGGGTATTGTTTTGTTTGGGTGGAGTCCATTGTGGTATTCAGGTAAGTGTTGTATTGTCAAATTATGAATAAATTCTAATAATACATAAAGAAGTTATGGCAATTTAACTAAAATGTATTATTGTGACCTTGAGAGTCAAGGTCATTCAAAGGTCAAGGTCAAATTTAAATTGCCAGGTACAGTGCCCTCATGGTTGTAAGAAAATATTTGAAGTTTGAAAGCAATAGCTTTGATACTTTAGAATTCAAGTGGATCTAAACACAAAATTTAAAAAATATTCAGTTACTAAGACAAAAAAGGGCCATTATTCTTGCAAAATGCTTGATAAAGTTGTCTGCTCTTGTTTACAGTTTGGGGTCCTGTTGGTAAAAAAGTTTGCAAAATATGAAAGCAATATGTCAAGGGATATTGAAAATATTTAAGGTGGTACGCAAACTTTAACATAGATTCATCAATAATATGCATATTCTAAATGTAAAAAGGGCCATAATTCTTACAAAATGATTGAAACAGTTGTCTGCTCTTGTTTATAGATTGGGGTCGTGTTGGTAAAGAAGTTTGCAAAATATGAAAGCAATAGGTCAAGGGGCATTGAAAATATTTGAGGTGGTACGCAAACTTTAACATAGATTTAATATGGATATTCTAAGTGAAAGAATGGCCAAAATTCATACAAAATGCTTGATACAGTTGTCTGCTCTTGTTTAAAGGTTAGGGTCATGTTGGAAAAAAAGTTTGCAAAATATGAAAGCAATATGTCAAGGGATATTGAAAATATTTAAGATGGTACGCAAACTTTAACATAGATTTATCAATAATATGCACCTTCTAAATGGAAAAAGGGTCATAATTCTTACAAAATGATTGATACAGTTGTGTGCTCTTGTTTATAGATTGGGGTCGTGTTGGTTAAGAAGTTTGCAAAATATGAAAGCAATAGGTCAAGGGGCATCGAAAATATTTGAGGTGGTACGCAAACTTTAACATAGATTTAATATGGATATTCTAAGTGAAAAAATGGCCAAAATTCATACAAAATGGTTGATACAGTTGTCTGCTCTTGTTTAAAGGTTGGGGTTATGTTGGTAAAGAAGTTTGCACAATATTAAAGCAATATGTCAAGGGACATAGGAAATATTTGGGATGGTACGCAAACTTTAACATTATTAAACCCAGCAAACAATTGATGTTGTACCAACGTTGCACCACCGTCAGATTCCAACGTTGGTGGAAGGTTGGGTGGTGGTTGATTTTGCAAACTTTTGCGTCGTCATTTTCCCAACGTTTGCCTACGTTGCACCACCGTCAGATTCCAACGTTGGGTGAAGGTTGGGTGGAGGTTGATTTTGCAAACTTTTGCGTCGTCATTTTTTCAACGTTGACCCAACGTCGGATTCTAACAAAATCTCAACCAAAATACAACCTTCTCCCAACCTCCTAACAACCTTCTCCCAACCTCCCTGCAACCTTCTTCAAACCAAATAACTATCTCACAATGTCCCTGCAGCCAAAATGCACCCATCTCATAACCTCCCTGCAACCTTCTCCAAACCCAAATACAACCTTTCCTCAACCAAGTGACTACCATGCAAACTACCTGCAACCTTCTCCCAACTTCCCCGGAACCTTCTCCCAACCTCCATGAAACCAAAATTCAACCATTCTCCAACCTCCCCACAACCAAATAACTATCATGCAACCGAAATTCAACCATTCCCCAACCTCACCACAACCAAATAACTATCATGCAACCTCCCTGCAAGCAAAACCTAACCTTCCTAAAACTTAGCACCCAAACAAAATACAACCTGATAATCAATGTGTACAACCTCCCTACACAATCTTACTTCAAACCAATAATGAAATAACAAAACCCTTGTTTTCACATGTTATTTTTCAAAGAGGATTTTGACAGACATCCCATTGACCACATATTTACATAGTTATCTGGTTGCAAAATGTACTTCTTCAAAAGAAAACGAACAAACAATACATTTTATGTACTTCTGCCAAGAAGTATATTCAGTACAGATCTCTACAGACATTGTTAATTCATAAAATACAATTTAATTAATAACATTCACATGGCATATCTACCAAAGCAATGTTATGAAAAAGTTAGAACACAATGGGCCTGGATCGCTCACACAAGTCCTTTTAATAAGTAATACAATACAGACTTAATCTGATGAAAATCGACCCAGCAGTTCATGATGATATATATATCATATATATATATATATATATATATATATATATATATATATATATATATATATATATATATATATATATATATATATATATATATCATACAAGTACAGATCATACAATACATTCAATTGACAACATTTAACAATTGGAAAACAATTCTCACAGGTTTTGGATCACAATGCATTGATATATCACATTTTGAATATCACAGTCAAAGTTAAACAGTTAAATTCAGTTACAAGTAACTATTCAGTATATTTGGCAGAGATCTGAAATAACAAGAAGTTACAACATGTTGAAATCAAGACATGATATATATACCACAGGTGTCCTATAGATGGGTGGCAAAGGTACACAAATGGTGGCATTAGTACGCATAAAAATATCATTAATTTAAACTTGAGACTATAGTCTTGAGAGACTATTACGGAGTTTGAGATTTCAAACGTGTATTGAAATTTAAATATTAGTTGTAACATTTTCATTATATGTTTTAAAAAGTGTCTAGCACATGTTTGCTATAAATATAGTAAGAACACATAGTTATTTACAAGTTATGGATCAATACAATACAAAATCTTGGCCTCCTACACGTTGTTATTAAACGTTAAAATATACATGTAAAATAAGACTGTTTAAACCAAAACAATCACCAAATGTTATAGTAGCAAACTCATTTTTAGAGGCTTGATTGCACCTATAACCACAAAACATTTATCCACAAAATCATCCTAAGCGCAAAAAGAATCCTAAACGTGCCAATTTAAAGATAATTGTAAATGTATCTTTTGCCACCTCCTTTCCAGTTTGGGGCGTATTTTAGATGGTAGCTGATGTGCTCCTTGATTTTGTGTTATGTCACATTCTCTGTGTTCCCTTTCATGGCACTAGCTGAAATAAGATTTTTTAACACTTATTTTCATTTGTACATTGTTAAAGCGGGTATATACGATTTTTATATGTGCTGAATTGTAAAATATTGATACAAATATGTTATAATAACACACAATATGCAAGAAAAATGATACATTTAAGACGAATTTAATAAAATACAGCAAATACAAATTAGGGCCCTGAGCCGATTGTGACGAAGATAATTCGTAATTATTTTCCTACAATAACCGATACATTCGTCTTTTTAGTTAGTGTTTGTGTGTCGTATGAATCGATATCGCTGCAGGAATTTCAAATGAACCGTTAAACTAAATTTAGATTCACATCGTACATGCATGATATACATGCTGGCGAATTCGGCTGTACAGCCTTTTTCGATTTCAGAATTAAATATCTGGCTTATTTAGCATTTTTCGACACATGTTCTTCTTAACTTTTATTTTAGTTCATATTGAAATATATGTATAATAAATTTTTACACATTTTATATTAATAAATAAATATTTGACAAGATCGTATATACCCGCTTTAAAGCTGCCTTTATTCATTATAATATATAATTTAATTTAATGTTGTCCTGGGAATGTAATATAACTTTCATTTCTATTTTACTTACAGTTCGCGCTTCAACAAAAAAGGTATATTATATGCATATCTTTATGCTTCTATATTATGCCTCAGTCACACACACATATATGCCACGGGATTATACTACGCCGCGGCTTCGATCCGGCGTCATTCCTGGCAATCTTAGTGGTCTGTAGCTGTCCATATTGTCTCTGTAGATATCGATAGTCATACGTAGTAGCACTTGCCTGTCCATGACAAATTTTGAACATGTTCAAAAATTTACTACCGATCAAACAGATGTAGCTCATCCCTACTAACTGTACCAGAAAGAACTGATTCGTTTAAGTCTGTGTTTAAAATTTTTATTGTACGCATTTGTTAGAATTAATCTGTGTTATCTCAGTATCTAATCGTGTCGTACCATAATAAATTAATTCAAAACAATATCATTAGAAGATATGTGAAAACATATGGTGACACCGTAGTAAATGATCTGTATATATAATATCATGGACTTGGACGCTTAAAGGGTCATCCGTGAGATTTAATCCGCAGTGGAACTGACAATGACATCCGTGAATATGTGACTGAGGCATAAGTCTGGCATGTGTTTTGTACTTATACTTTAAAGGCAAATAAACAAACCAATTACAACTTTGAATTTCTGATGAATCGAACGAGAGCTTCCCTTTAACTCCCTTTGAGTTAAATTTACACCTCAGTCTTTTAGACATCAATCTGAAATAGTAAACATACAAGTTAACATATGAATTAATTTCACTAAATAAACAATAGTAAGAAAGCAAATAGAGATTTAGGAAACACAATAAGAGTTATTGACTATTTCAGGTGTTTGAAAGCATTCGTTTAGAGAAGGTAGATACTTTTAACAAAACTGTGATGGAAGTATGGTTATGACAGTGAACAAAAAACACATCAAACACGGTCTTCAAATAGCTCAATGGAAATTAGAATATTGAACAAGACTATTGCCAAGTTATATAAGTTCCTTATCGGTGAAACTCCACCATTTTCAGCAATATTTCTAGTCTATTCTTGGCGTAGGAGCAAAATGAAATGACATACATAATCTCTATATTGCCATCTATTTATGTTTCAAGTTTTATGAAAAAAAATATGAAGAACTTTTAAAGTTATCGCAGGATCGACCATTTTCAGCAATATTTCTAGTATATTTGTTGCCATAGCAACCATAATTCTTGACGTAGGAACAAAATGAAATGACGTGCATAATCTTTAATTGCCATCTGTCAATGTTTCATGAAAACATATTTAGAACTTTTAAAGTTAGCGCAGGATGCAGAAAAGTGTGACGGTCTGGCAAACTGACTGACTGACAGACACACAGAGCGCAAACCAAAAGACAATAACAAACAAATTTTATGTGATACCTTTCTAATATGATCTGCAAAGTCTTCTTTGTATTTGACCCACCAATCAGTGAAAGATGATTAACCTGAAAGAATTATACAAGTGATTAGTATGTGTTTTTAGGGATGCAAAAAACATGCTAATTAACCTGAATGACAGCATAATTTCGGTGTGGATTAATTGAAAATGCTTTTTTCAAAAGTTCCTGTGTCTCTTATTTAAGGGCAATATTTCATATATATTCAAAATATGAATGGCAATCGCTGTAGTTGTAAACAGAATACGACACAGAATATTGCTTGTAATAGTAGGTTGTGCCTATTTCCCCGGCCAGTACCATTTCCATCCTGTACATCGTCGACTTATACATTCGTATATCCCAAAATACATATTTGCAAAAATTGTGAAGAGAATTCAGGTACGTTTCTGTCCCCTTGCATTAAATTAGTAATAAAACTGACAAAAAATTAAAGACCTGATGTATTGTAACTAGTTGAATAACCAATACTACATGAGAATGTTTTAAATCTTGTAAAAATATATTATGCATGAAAAGTTACAAAATTACAGTGCATTAATATAGAGTTTTAGCGAAATATAGCGGTGTTAGTTCTAGGCTCGAATGGCTTCCACAACTCTAAAATGCGGCTTTCTTTATTTTTTACTATGGTCGCTCACACAGAGTTAGGAGGAATGCCAGTATGAAAACGTACCTGAATAACATCTATCATTAAAAAAAATGGCCTGTATATATTGAACAACGGTTAAAACATCATGCAGCACTATTTGCAGTAGAATAATGAATATAGTCCAAATTAACAACACAAACAAGAAATTTACCAAGCGAATGACCGTTTACATTGAATTGTTTGCACACATGATATTCAAATCAGCGGGACGTCATGCGTGCCAGAAATTTGTGAATGAAATTATCGATAATTTCTTTTTTCTTCAATGAACTAATATAATGTTAAAGTGGGACTTTTGTAAAAAAAAAATACTTAAATCAATTTTTCTAATTCTACGTGGTTACGTTTACAAAAAAACTGTTGAAACGGATCCAATTTTGAAGGCGGAGTTACGAGCTCTTGACATGTCATTTGAAAACATTGCAAAATTTAATTTGCGGTCATGAATAAAAAAAATTATGACCTCTACGTGCATGAAACATAAAATTATAAAGGTATTGTTTAATAAATTATCGTAATATGCATGTTTACATTTGACAAATTGAAATTTTAATGATTTAACTATCAATAAATAATTTTTTCGCCCTGCATTACTAATGGGAAATTTAAATGCGAGTGTACCAGATGACTGGCACGATACAAATATGTTTTCGCATAGGAATTGTCTCCAGCTCGAAAATTATAAAACACCATAGAATACGTGAAAGCTGGAGTTATGCAGCTATTACCTTTTTGCCGAACCATAAAGGGTACACTAAATGCCGGTTTCACGGGCCAAAACAAGGGGGGTCCGCGTGTATATTTACATAACAGTGGGAAATAAAAATTATGATTTATATCCGATAATAAAGCTAAGAAACATAAACATCTGTTCCAATTAATTTCACTCTAGATTGTTTATCAACTAAACAGACAACAGCAAATTAAAGAAAATTTGGATTACAATTGATTTATTTAAGTTAGGGACAGGTGAGAGATTTCCCGTAGAACATCGTCAGTTCAGTACTATACCCCACCACTTTCAGACATTGGACTTTCATTTTAAATGACGGTCGGTATGCTGCTATTTGTGCATACTCATGCATCATGCATTAACACACATGATTACTGTGAATACCTGTCTTTCCTGGTCAATTAAGTTCTCTCTTGTTCGTTGAATCGGAGGTTTTTCTTCAGATGAATTTTCTCATTCGGTTTTTAAAAATTCCGGTTCTCTAAGCGAATGCGCCACAGTTTCGCATTTTAATTTTCATTGTTTTACATGCGTTAACCATCGTGTTTTGTTTTCTTTTTACAGAATAAGACATTTTAACATTGAGTTTTTCACTTTTATCAAAAAATTAATTCGAATTAAAACATAATAAATTATGTACGAAACTGTGACTTGAAATGCATCTCCACCTATTTATATATTCTGCAGGGAAGTTAATTACTAAATTAGGCACCTGAAGATTTGTAGCGATTACTGTACAAGTTATTTACCCTTTCTTTCATATATTTAATTGGAATGGTTTTTTAAACCACCCCGGTTGGGTGATCGTCAAGGTTAACTTTTACCAATATATAACGTTGGTACAACGTTGATTACTGACGTTGTATTGATGTTAGTATTTTAACGTTGTATCAACGTTGGCATTTGGTTGATAACCAACCAACCAAAATTCGACCATAACCTGACGTTGTATTGACGACGCATGTTGACTGGTTAATAATATGCATATTCTTAGTGAACAAAGCGCAATAATTCTTACAAAATGCTTGATACAGTTGTCTGCTCTTGTTTATAGGTTGGGTCATGTTGGTAAAGAAGTAAGCAAAATATTTAGCAATATGTCAAGGCACATAGGAAATATTTGGGGTGGTACGCACACTTTAACATTTGCACGCTCACGCTCACACCGACGCCGGGATGAGTAGGATAGCTCCACTATATATATTTCATATAAACTAGTCGAGCTAAAAATGGGGGTCACCAGTGAAAACAAAAAGTTCCCGCTTTACAATCAAGGTTACCCCCCTTTTCCAGAAACGCCATACTGAATTTGAGATTTTTATATGTGAGCATACAGATGAGCTAAATGTTCAAAAATTATTATAAATAGATAAAAAAGAGGCAAAGCCTATAATAAAGTTACTCATAAAGATATAAACATACATACATTTCACATATCATGTGTGAGATGGAACCTACTCAGTGCAGTAAAATTTGCTAACCTAATTTGAAATTGCACTTGAAATGCGTTCTTCTATAAATAAGACTTGAACATGTTACAGGGAAATAAGAACATTAATAATTAAGTAACAAGGCACATTTAATCATTCAATCAAACACGTTTAAAGGAAATGGATTTATCAATTTATCAATGACTAGTGATACTAGTGATATTAAACATTAAACTTATTATGACAAACAAAACAAATACATGATTGTCATGGTAGTTCTTTGAAGAACTTCGACAGATTGGAATAAGTGTCTCCAAAAGACGCTTGGCATTGGTGACCCTGGGCTGACCGTCAGAGTTATTCATTATGAAAATGTTATTGAGACCATCGCATTCAAAGATCATTTAAGATGCATAAGGTTGAGTTCAGAGCCAGCTATAATATTTATGTTGTTGCATCATTGAACACATGACTGTAAACAAGAACACTCAGTGACTGCAAGTTCCTAGCTTTTTTTCTGGGTTGAATTTGAGTCCATAATCTGTCTGGTTTCATTTTCCT
Source organism: Dreissena polymorpha (assembly GCF_020536995.1). Classification (NCBI taxonomy): domain Eukaryota; kingdom Metazoa; phylum Mollusca; class Bivalvia; order Myida; family Dreissenidae; genus Dreissena; species Dreissena polymorpha. The sequence continues at coordinate 88,369,716 of NC_068364.1, forward strand.
CCTGCACAGTTAATCAGCATACAATGTATCACTGACAAGATAGCACCATTGTTTCTTTGAAGTTGATATTTGACTAGTTCATGTAGTTATATTCAGGGAGGTTCATAAGAACTTCAATAAGTTTCAGTCGAAGAAAATTATGCATAATTGTGTATGAATAATTTGAACCATAATGATTTTTATTTAAAAAAAAATATTTGGTCATTTCTTATTTATTTGGCTTCAATAAGCCTTCTCAAAGTTGTTTCCATAAATTGACAACATTTTCTTCATGTTATTTAAGAAAACAATCATAAACAGATGTCAAATACACAAGCACTTGTATAGGAGTAAGAACTGACATTAGTGTTTCATGAGAAGTGTGACATAATCAATTATGATATGCGTCATCGTTTTTATTTATTCAGACATTCACGACATAGCATGTCATTACTAGTATTTTATATGATACACCCTTTTAAACTGGATTAATAAGTAAGTGAAAACACCACATATATACATTCTTCATCCAAATGTTAATACCAAATACATGTATTATCCCTTCTGGATATGAAACTGACTATTTACGATACATTTTATTTATTACTTAAAACATTGGTTATACATTAACAATCACATAAATCAGTGAAATACCTACTTCGTTTCCATCTTATAAGCCTGTCTGCTATAAAGGAGATAATTGAAACTTGATGAATGGTCCTTCCCGCATGTATTTCCATTTTCTTTAAGTTCAATTGATCATTGGAACATACAGTGTTGACAAAAAGTAATTAACCATTCCTGGACCACCAATGTTGTTGATCATTGCTGAAAAGATAATAAATATGCAGCATTGTAATTTGGATAACCATAATACATAATTTAGGTGATCACACAAGTAGCAGTCATTGGCATATCATTTTCAGAATAGTAATTTTATTATTTGGGACATAATATACTTTGGTGTCGTTTGTTTGAGGAAAACATCATTACTTGGTAATAAAATTCAAATATGCTGTCCTTGATTTCCATGCATTTACAACACAGCTTTTTCCTTACATGGCATATTTTCTTTTTCAAAATGAAACCAAATATGAGCCTGATTATGTGGTTAAAATCACTGACAGGGTGCACTTTTCCTACAAAATCTACTTTACTCCAATTATGAATAACAAAACTGTTATACTTAACAAAAACTATTGCATAATCCATGTACCTTCCTGTTCCGAGCTTTGTGTTGATAGCAAAACAAGGCATTCCTTTCTTGAAAAGTTGAAGACTCTTCTTTACGTGATGGGTTTTGCCGTACGATAACCCGTTCACATGGCTACAGTCATCACACAAGCATAAATCCACTTTATCCCCTTTTACTGCTCACCAACAATATTAAATTTTGTAAGTGACACGGGTTCTAAACGTTATTCTTAACGGTGGTCAAAATTTTCAAGCGTTTGACATTCGTATTTCCAGGAATCGTTTTCTTCATAAATATCAACACTGCCATGCATTAGTTGACGTTTATCATTAACTCCAGTCACATTAATATGAACAATAATAACACTTTTATTAATCTTTCTCTTTCAATATAGCAAATTGCTTTTTCTATAAACGACCCAATCTGTCAGGTACAATGTCGGCCATATTTGTTGTCATTGTATTTAGCTTGCGGTTCCTACATTTAGTATTTCATAGCGTATTTATAGAATATTCGTAGTTTTCCGCACATTCCCGGATAACGTTCGGTGTGACGGATATGTACGGAAGAAGGCGATATTGCACGAAGTTCATTAGAGTGCTAATACCTTAAAAAAATTGTATCAGAAAAAAATCTTCTTTCTGTCTCCGTAGACACACGTATATTTTCGGCCTAGACCGTCAAGTGAGAAACTTATTCTCGCATGAATATGCACACAATAATATAAACTATGTCGTACCCAATGCTTAGCAATTGTGCTTCAATAATATTTTTTTGCACGTTTTATGACACTGTCATGTTATATAGTGATGTTCTGTATTTACAATGCGGGTTATTGAGATCTGCGAAGAGCTTCTTTGCAGGGTCCTATTTGTGTGTATAGGTCCCTCTTCTTTGATTGCGCATGAATGACCGCCAAGTGTTAAATCGGACTTTTGGAAATTCATTCATTTGTGAATGTTTTGGCAGCCAGCCAATTCTGACTCTCTCAGAAATGTGTATCATTTCTATGGTTTTAGGACTTCGCCCAAGGCAAAAATACAAGAATTTAGCTTAATTTGTATGCCTCACAAAATGGCACGATTCAAACAAATATTGCTACCTTTGACAATATCTCATAGTGAGGGAGATAGTGCCCTAATTGACATCTGAGCTAACCTTTCTGGTAAAGAACATTCTAAATTAATTATTTGATAATTACTACAAATAGTGCAATGTTTATAGATACTATAAAATGTGATTGATTAAAGCTATCAAAAGATGTGATAAAATGTGATTAACCATATTGAAAACATAAATTCAAATAAGATATAAATAACTTTGAGGTGGGTGACGTGACAGTCGCTATCTTTAGTACGGTGGCTGACTTGACAGTCTCTACCTTGAGTACGGTGGGTGACGTGATAGTCGCTACCTTGAGTACGGTGGGTGACGTGACAGTCGCTAACCAAAAGGTTGGTTGTTTGCGATTAACTACAATACAGGTGTAAAAATAGCTTGTGCTTCGTTTTACTGGCTATCGATCTTTTTAATCATTGACATCTTTGACAAGTTTTACGATACATGTTACAAATAATTGTTACTTGTAGCAATTGTTTTGTTGACAAAATGACGTCATTTTGTTGACGAATTTATGTTATTATTCCAGGGAAATTCTTCGGTTAAACTCTTTTACAATGTAAATGAACGGTAAACAAAAACATAAAATTATAAGAAAATGTGTTGGATTCGGTGGAATATCGATTTTATTTCACCCGTGATCATAGAAAAAATATAAACAAGGACATAAAAAGGGAAGTAAATCTTGATATGATAATCTAAAAATAGAAAAAGGAATTCCGAAAATTTGTTCTTCTCATCGGTAAAAATAACAATTGTGTTATTTTCACTGCTGTTATTTCACTTCAGATATGTCATATTTTATAATAAAGTATAAAAGAAAGTACAATATATATTAATGGTAAAAAAACAAACTCATACTAAGCGATGTGAGGACCCATATAATGTGATCCTCCGTAGTATATTTATTATTTACGAACAACGGTGGTTTGAATATAAGTTCACTTAATTACACGCATTTCCTGCGATAAATATGCGACTACAAGTGACATAAATCAACAACAATTTTAACAGATTTGTACTTTTTTTTAAATCTTTTTTTTCTAATTTTATTTCAAAGTAAGAAATAGTATATGTTAGCGTGTCCGATCTTCAAAATCACCAATAGCGATTGATCAACTGGCGATTAAAGTTGACACTGCAAAGAAAAAGGCGATTTTCAAAAGCTCACGTGTTTTTCTATACATTTATCGGTATTCCCTTCTTTAAAGAGGGAACTCGGTACCTTCTTCAACGCTTAATCGCATAAAAACTCCCCATTGGGTAATATATAATGAGAAACAGCATGACGTACGTATCGAATAGTCAAGCCAAATTACAAAGTAATGAATGCTGACACAGATGCGTCATGAGAAATTCTCAGATAAATGTCTAGTCGCCAAATCATCATCATCATCATCATCATCATCAGCAGCAGCAGCAGCAGCAGCAGCAGCAGCAGCAGCAATATCATTATCATCATCATCATCATCATCATCATCATCATCATCATCATCATCATAATCATAACCATCATCATCATCATCATCATCATCATCATCATCATCATCATCATCATCATCATCATCATCATCATCATCATCATCATCATCATTATTACCATCATCGTCATTAAAATCATCAGCAGCATAATTATCATCATCATCATCATCATCAACGTAATCACAGTTATAATTATTAGCAGCTGACGAATCGCTTTTGATGTAGTTTAATATTTCCACCGCAACACTTCATCGCAGAATTTTGATAACACTGTTATTTGATGGTATAATGTCAATGCATATCTTAAACTCAATCAGGAAATGCATCTGTTCGAAATATAACCAATTTCATTTTGTAATGAAACACAACTTTACTTGAGATATGAAATTTTGAAAACAGGCGCGTGTCATGTTGTAAAGGACTGTGATATGTCAAATGTTATATTAACATAATTTATTATTATTAATGTAATGTACATATGAAAGTAAAGTTAAGTTTGTTCTGTGTGTATTTATATATTTTCGACAATTTGATAAAACAAGATGTTTAAACGGGAAGGTATTAACACATGTTTTCCAGTTTGCCATCACATACTGAAGGTTCAACTTGCACACGGCATTACATTACATTTAAACATATCCTCTTTTTAAATCAGTTGGTGTATAAAGCGTAAATAAATCCTTTCACAAACACAGACATGACTTATTCACAAAAGAAATCACCCTTTCAAGTTTAAATTTCCTTCGAAAATACATCTACACGAAAACTGCACACCAATGATTAAACCACAAGCGCTTTATCTTTAGAATTGTTTGGTTACATAAGACATTCAAAGCAAGTGTGTTTAATATGCTTTAAAAGTGCAATATATACTGATTTTATCTTCATGTATCGATAAGTACATGGTCTTCTAACCAAATAATTTGGAGTGTAATCGATCAACCACTCAGATGTGAGTGCAATTAGTAATTAGCAATCAAAATAACCATATTTAATGCAACGTGTTTAAATGGTGTATGCAGAATTCGCTATTCGCTTAAGCATGAACTTTCATTAACATAAATATCGATTGTTAATACGCGTCGTTCTACTACGGCGGAGAGTTCCCTTTTCTATTGGGCGCCCAGATGAACGCGATTTCCCATCGACCAGACGCTTGTTTAGCTTACATGACCATACCAGGTAAAACAGTTTATTTTTGCGTCTCAAAGATTTCGTTCACCACACATACATGCAAACTGTTATTCATTTGGCAATGCAATTTGTCCCAACGTGCGTACGTACGTCCACATATCACGTCGTATAGTACCTGTAGTTCGCAAACCCAAATTTTGCCATACATTTATAATTTGTAATACAGTTTAGATTAACATGCGTTATAATGTGTAAGTATATTAACGGTTACTAAAAAAAATGTATTCAATGATGTGTATTTTGTATTTGTTTATAAAGTGCGTTCTGTAATAAAGCGAAATCTTATCAAACCAATACAATTAGTGCGGTAAGCGCAGTTCACATTGTTAATGGTTTGCTTGCGTTGTTTGTAACATTAGTGATTGATCATTATGTATTATTATCGTTTTTATAATCCCTGATATTTAGCTGGTTGATGCAATACATCAGTGACAGCATTATCGTATACACTGGTATGCATGATAGACATTGTGACATGGCCCCGAGCCGTCAAAAATGTAATCAATATAAGAAAAGAGTTATTGCTATGTGCAATGTTTTCAACTTTTACCGTATTTGACAAAAAAATCGTCGACGTTTTTTGTCGGTGATTACCGGGTATTTGTACATTGTTTAGTGTCTGTGTACTGCCTTGGCCTCGAACTGACGTGTCGGTGGTTGTATAGTGTCGAGCTGGCGGGTGGGGGGTCGTGAAAGGGACAATTTTGTCACTAGTGCTTGAAATATTGAACCATGTTGTTACCACGTGACACTGGACTGTTATATGGTAAACACATACACTAAATACACAAAACATTAAACCTGTCTTCCTCAATTGTGGCCGTTAACAATTTCACAAGTTTTAATTTAAGGCATTTAACACAAATGTATTTCACGATAAGATCGATAATATACGCTTTTATTTTTTAGTTATAATTTTAATAAATACTATTCATGTATTTACAAGTGTTTTATAACTTTTCAATTTATAAATACAATTTAATACCATTTTATTGAACCCGTATACTGTCTGCGATTGTCTTTTATAATCATACTGTACGCGCTTTTCTTGTTTATCTATATCGTATGCGATTCGCAATGCGTGTAAGTAAGCGCAATGCAACGCCATCATAAAACTATTGTATACATACAGTGTCGTCACTTAGTTAGATATGAGCCGATTTGATCATAATTCCCTAGCAAGTGGACTTCTTCGTAAAATTCATATAAACTTACTTTCGGTTTCACGCGAGACTTTATAAAAAAACGCGAGTTATTGAACAGAAGATGAAAGACTCGATTATTAAACGAAAACTAAACAATTGATGTTGTAATAAGCTGAAATACGTATGCAAAACAAGTCGGAACAGCCCAAACAAGTCTGCGTTTTTTGAAATCCCCGCAAAATCTATATCAACTCATTTTCGATTGTAAGTGCGTCATTGAAAATCCCCGTAAAATTCATATAAACTTACTTTCGATTTTAATTGCGAAATCAACCGATTGCCACAATACATTCGAATAAACAAGAAAGTAATTATATTTCCCAGTGGGCATCACACGTTTTACGAACGTTTCTGAAACGCAATATTTAGGTCGCAATATCGGCAACCATTTCCGGACGTTGCCATAACGTTGCATACAAAACGATACGATACCAGAACGTTTCATCATAGCGTTGCAAGGACGTTACATAAACGTTGCCTTCTAGCGCGACATTAGTCACACCACTTCCGAACGTTTCTAGGTAAGTGAGCCATCTTTTAGCGTCTGCAGGTTTTTTCTGCATTTTTTCCATTGAAATCAGTATCGACGCCAGTGTTTCCTTTGAATTCAGTATCGCCGCTAGGTGGAATGTATGCCCAATTTTTTTCTAATAATTATTTTGCTTGTAGGATAACATAAACATTTGTCAACTATCGATCTGTGAACATTGAATGCCATAATAATAATAAATTAAAAGAAACATTAAAACCACTTTGTTTAATCTCGCAAGGTAACGCATGCGCGAGGCGTCGATTTCCGGTCTTTGTTTTGTTTATTTGTGGATGAACTGTCGCTTTAGGCATAGAGTCCGTAATATGTTCCAAAGATCTATACGTGACGCAGGTACATAACTACTATCACATCAAATTAAAGCAATTTTGTTGAGGACTGAAGATAAACAAGATCAGTTTCGAGCTTGAAGTAAAACTTTTTTAAGTGCCAACAAGCTTGAGACATAACTATGGCGTCTAATACCATTTATTAATACGAAGCTATACTGTGAATAATAGCATTCACTTTAATATTTAATGAACAACTCTGTGCCAAGTGTGAGAATTCGACCTCCTTCAAACTGGTTATCAACCCCAGATACTTGTTGTGTGTGTTTTTTATTTCTTTTTGAAACGGTGGATTGTCGTTTATCAAGCAGATTATTTATATATGGTTATTTCCAGAGGAGCAGATAACGACCAAGGTCTCAATAAAGTTGAAGTATCACAAGGTAGGTGCATGTTGATCTCAGTTATCCATCAACTATACGCGTACCTATCTTCTCTTTCCTTAAATAAATACAATGTTTGCTTGCAATTGTGTTAATTAAGATTTGAAGTGAAATTCGATTGATCTAACAGATACATAATCTATAACAAACATACCGTTACGCACAAGATCTTTTTGGACAATAATTATCTGTATAATCATGCTTTCATTTACCAATTTCATAATGCTCAGTTTAAAGTAAAAAATGGAACTCTTCGTTTATAATTTAAAAACTGTTTTTAAATGAAATAACATTGATTATTTAAAAACATTTTAAAATGAAATAACGTTGATTACATAAGTGCATTTTTAAATTAAATAAGGCCAGAATTTTTTAATAAAATGATTTTCGGACCCGCCGACTCCAATTTTTGACGAAACAAAAAAAATAAATTTAAAATCTGTTTTTTTTCGGAAGCCAAAAGGTGGCTTTTAAACACGAAACGCTTGCCGGGTTTTAGAAAAAGTTCAAATGAGTTATAAATCATCATAATAAACTCAGTTTTAATTACCCACATTAATACGCGAACCTCCTTCATCGTGTACATGTGCTTGAATTTACCAACAGCTACGCCATCATTGTTTGTGCAAGAAGTTGATAAACGCTACAACGCTTTCATCAGCAAAGTCTGCTAATTTCCCAATAATTATGCAACCGTCAAATAAAATCCTGAATGGAATCGATTTGTAAGTAAATATTTTATTATTTCTTTACAATTTTATAAAATTGATAGTATTAAAATGACTAAAAAATAGAATGAAAGCAACAAGAAAAGAACGATTTTAATTTAACAGGTGCTCGAAATGCGAAACCCATTTACGCCTATCAACTTTAAACATTCCATTTTTTACGCACAAATACGGTCATAATATTTCCATAATAATACGCATATGTTAAGTGGTTAAAGTGGTGAGGTACTGTTCTTGACTAATATGCGGTAATAGTTTGCCAAACCAAAGAATAATTAATAGAATTATAAAATGATACCATAACAATTTCACGACAATACTCGCCTTTTAAACGTTTCTTGTACACGTAAGATTCATTAAAGTACACTAAGACACTTATCATGCATGTACACAGTATGTTAATAACTTAAAATCATTTTTACAACTCTTACGTAAACAACAATTTACCCCGAGTACGGAAAATACGCTTAAAGGCACACGCAATACTCCGGGGTACTTTTAGTATATTTTCCGTATCCCAGGTATTTTTAGTATACTGTAGAGTGCCGGGGTACTTTCAAGTAGAAACTGAGCCGACAATAATAGGTTCAACTTTAAAGTACGGGTACTCTTACGTATACTATAATTTACCCAGGGTACGGAAAATTAGCTTATAAGTAATAGGCCATACTCATGTTCTTGACCATGTTAAGAGTTTAGTGCGTGCTTTGAACTAACAATCAAGGAGCATTTAGGTACACAAACCAATAGAAACGCTCTTTGGGATTAATTACGGATATTATTCTTATTCGATAAAATGATTTGAAATGTATTCATTCCATGAATGTATATATTTTTCAATTAAAGAACACATGAATGGAGAATTTGATGTATATATAATAACGAGTTAAATCGCCTACATGTGAACTGCATTTGACTTTAAACTGAAAGTCATGGACCAAAAAGTAGTCCGCTATATACATGAAGTAGCAATCTAAAGGCTGCTGGGCATGTAAAGCAATACAAATGTACAACAACTTACGATTTTAAGCGTGTTTGTAAAATATGTATTTTTAGAATTAAACTTTACTGGAGATTTTTTACTCCTTGCTTGAAGTAATATGCGGGTTGTGATGTCAGTTTCAACATGCAATACCCTTTGACACAATGATAATACTAGGAAATATAAAGTCAATTAATTGATATATTATCTCTTTATTTAGCAATTTATATGTGAAAACAATGAAGAAATCCACCAACATTAATGCATAATTTCAACATAAACCATATAAAGTATCAAAAATAAAATCATTGGTGTTTTTTAATTGCAAAACTCTGTGAACAAGTAAATTTAAATAAATTTAAGCTCCGATGACCTAGAACGTAAAATTTGTCAAGGTTAGAGGGGGGGGGGGGGGGGAGATAACGTTTTAAATTGAAATAAGCGCTTTGTAAAGGCCTTAGGAGAGATAGGGAAGGCAAACACGCGAGGTCTGATAGCTTTAACTGCGATAATACAATTTAAATTAAATTGTTGTCAATGGACATATATACATGTGTACCACAGATGTACATGTAAAGGTATCTAGCAAACACAGATTGGACCCGTGTACACGATATGGTGTCATATGTGATTAATGGACTATATGTGAGACGTGCCGTTGTATACGTATATAAGTGTTCGATTGTCTGTGTAACGCTTCCGTCAAATATTCAACATGAGCTGAAGACGACTTGTTGAAAACATCGTTTTTTACTGTAAATGCGGGATTCCTATTAAACTGCATTTTAAACTACAACAATGGACCTACGGAACTCCATGTGGTGGACTTTAACCATAGTTCTCTGTGAACTCTCAGCCTTAAAATGTAAGTTAAAATGTATTTGTTTATTTTTCGGAATATTGTGGTGTTTTTTCAACAATAATGATACGAGGTTTGACGTTACAAACGAAATGGAACAATGGTGTATGCGTTTTATTGCAACGATGTAGTGATTTTTTTACCCACAGCAGACGCGTCTGCTCGCTAACATTTCAAAACCTTTCTTCGAATGCATGCACATACTTGCACTAATAATTATGTCTTAATACATATTTTGTCTTTAGTATAATTATTGGAAAAAAGCAAACAATTCATACGATAAAATTAATCATAAGCAATATCATTTAAAAGTAATATAAATATGCACTTGCATGTACCAATAGGTGACAATGTAGTCCCACGGGCACCGTCCACAAACAACTACACGGTAACCAATGGCAACGTGACGTGTGTTGTCATGACGGCGGGTATACGGCTCACCATTCCGTATGTTACAGCTACTAAGGTAGGCACAATGCGTTGACAGGGCGCAGAATCAACGGGGTTTTCAGGGGGCTACACACGGGCTAGACAGGATGTAAAAACACCGTTAAGAACTTAATTTTTGCAAATATCTCAAATTATTGAAATACATTTGCAAAAATCGTTAGTGCATAAAAGACAGTTTTTCTTGCAGTTTGTGCCGATATAAGAATAAATCCTTGAATACGTCTGAAATCGGTGACAAAATTTCAACTTGCGTGACGCATAGTCGTGCAGTTTACATGAAATTTTTTTAACAAGAACGCAGGTGAATTAAATAAAAAAATTCTGATGTATTTCACATTGCCATAAGCAATATAAAAATCTGTCTTTTATGCACTAGTTGCAATTCTTAAGAAAAATTGTTTTAAAAAGTTTTTTTGAAAAAAACAGCACTTACCGGTGTGTTACTGTTACATCCAATTACGTTTAATTGGAAAACCCAACAAAGTCACGTGATCCTGCACCCTGGTTGGTGCAATATCTTAAATTAAAATACACACAGACAAAGTGATATATAGCAAATATACAAAAATATCAGTGATATAAATTACGAGTTGTCTCCCTATTTTCAGAGAAATGCACGAGCACGAGTGTATACATTGTAAGGCTATCAATATGTGTGCGAAAGATTTTAAAGAGTCGATGGTAGTTTAAACACGCTTATTGTGAAATTGTTCTTTACATTTATTGGTCTGTTTTTTGATCGCTGTTTTGTATTTTATTATTTATTTTATGAACATGAACTGCGTTGGAACAACCCGTTTCTTTTGCAATTTGTTCTTTGATCATTGGTTGTCTTTAACAATCAAACAACGTATGTATGTACGTCCAAACTGAATTACTATTTATTAGTTTAATGATCATATCTTGCTTTCAGAATGACACAGTAAACATAACAATTCCACAGAACGGCACAACATATAGTGGAATGTGTTCCAAACCCGACGGCACGAACCAACTCAACATAAACTTTCTAGACAACTGGAACTTGACATTCATCTTCGCTAACTCATCAACAGTAGATAATTCATACGAATGGCAGATTGCAATTTTGAGTTATATTATTGACAGTTATTATTTCCCGAACGCTACCAATTCAGGAAAGCACAATTTGACGTTAACTTTCCCGAACGGAACGAATGCTGCGCAATACAACGGTTCCTACCGCTGCGACCGCACGCAAGACGTCCCGCTGTCGAATAGCGTAACCATGACAATGGTGAACTTGAAATACAGAGCATTTGGATCAGACAATCAGACGGACATTTCCTCATCAAGTGCGTATTGTCGTTCTTGCATAAGATACGTGTAGGGCGAAGATTGAATACCTATGATGGGCTTGTGAACGTGCTAAAGATTGTATAATATATGCAGTGCATGATGATGATGCTGATGATGGTGATGATGGTGGTGGTAACGGTGGAAAATGTGGTGGAGGTGGTATTGATGATAATGAAAATAATGAAGCAGCACCAGAATCAGATGATGATCGTGGTGGTAGTGATAATGACAATGATTATGACGATGAAGACAATACAGAATATGATAATGATGATCAGGAGGAGCAAGAATAATTGATGATGGTGATGCTGCTGCTTATGATGATGATGACGATGATGATAATGATGAGGATGATGATGAGGATGAGGAGGAGGAGGATGACGACGATTACGATGATGGTGGTGGTGATGATGATGATGATGACGATGATGATGTCGATGATGATGTCGATGATGATGATGATGAGGAGGAGAAGGAGTAGGATTATGATGTTGATGATGATGATGATGATGATGGTGGTGGGGGTGGTGGCGGTGGTGGTTGTGATGGTGATGATGATGATGATGATGGTGATGATGATGATGATGATGATGATGATGATGATGATGATGATGATGATGATGATGATGATGATGATGATGATTATGATTATGATGATGCTGCTGCTGATGATGCTGATAATGATGATTTGTTAATCACAATGCAACACTAAAATCTTTATATTTGCAAATGATTTTTTTAAAGAAATTATTACATATATTGTTCTCATATTTTAAGATGTGAGCACGTGTCTTGGTAGCCATGGCATCAGCCCGGAAACTGACCTCGCCCTGGCCCTCGCAGCGGGGATTGCTCTCGGGTCGTGTATTGTACTCACCGTGGTAGTGTACGTGATAGCGAGCAGGGCCCGGGGGCACAAGAACCTAAAATAAGCCAGTGGAAGACAGTACGACGTGTCGTTTTCTTAATGGACTGGACTCAAAAGAGATTTCCATGACAGTTGCAATATTTATCATAGTTTTAAGTGTTCATACGTTTTTGTACATGAACTGTTTAGTTAATTATATTAACTGCGAAGATCTATTACTAATTATTTGAAAGATCTCTCTAAACGTCTTTATTTGGTGCGTTTTTTTTATGATCGACGACCATGACATATCATATGTTCATTATGTATGATAAAACTAATATGTCTTAGCTTGTTTTTATCTATAATATATTGAATATGAGCACGTGCACATGATGATCGTGAAACACCACAATCATTCGCAGTGCTCAATAGTTTAAGAAACAAATACGTGTTTCCATATTGTGTTAAGAATGTTTTCATTTAGGTCTCTTTCATCTGCATATGCATATCGTACTTAAAATATGAACCGCGTTCTGAGAAAACTGGGCATACTGCATGTGCGTAAAGTTTCGTCCCAGATTTGCCTGTGAAGTCCGCACAGGCTAATCACCGACGTCAATTTCCGCTTTATTATGACATTTTTTGTGTACATAAAGTATCTTCTTAGCAAAAATCCAATTTAGGCGGAAAGTGTCGTCCCTGATTAGCCTGTGCGGACTGCCCAGGCTAATCTGGGACGACACTTTACGCACATGCATTATGCCCAGTTTTCTCAGAACGCGACTTATATATATATATATATATATATATATATATATATACAAGTAGCACATATGCACGTGACCACTCTGAAGTAAGTTATAAGAGACTTAACATGCATGTGTACAGACGGCGGTACTTCAATACTTATGCATAACTAAAGGGACGATCAAATGGTCCTTTGTTCAATACTTTTGCATAACTAAAGGGACGATATGTGTATTTATTATATACCTGTTTAATGCTTTTAACAAAATACAGGTTGTATCAATCATTGAAATAAAAAAATCCCGTGTTACGCTACTCGCTGTTTCCAATTCCGTATTGCCATACTAGCCAGACTATTTCGACCCATTTAATGACGTCACATTACACGCATCGAAAATAGAAATATTTTATATTGCGAAATATATTTTATCCCATTTTTACCGCGACATTGACGGTATAACACGTTGTGTGATATACTTGCTTGTATTCAACACTGTGGAATATACCTGTCGCGTGCACGGACTACTTTTTAAATGACGTCATGCGATATGCGCTAAAATTAGGTCGATATTGTTTGGTTCATTGATCGAATTTTAAGGTCACCCATTAGAAGAAAATGTGCATATTTTGCATAAAAACATATATCTGACATATTCACCAAAAGAAATGTTGAAATAAAATATGAAATTACACGATTTTTGTTTTGTTATTTTTTTATTTATAACAAAGTCGACAAAACTTAAGCTTCAAAATTATACGACCTTCAACCTTTAAAACTAGTCATATGACATAATTTTTCGCCATCCGTATAATGAATCAGCTGATTGATGGCGTCATAAAATGACATACTTATTGCGTCATTTTCCCCATTTTTTTGACGATTTAGTATAAACGCGACTTATTTCACATTTTTTCTACATGTACTGTATGTCGACATATCTGAATTGTCAATTGATCACATTTTCCTTATTTCGTGTAATGTGCATTGTTTATAACCAAAGCATATACTTTTGACATTTAACTTAAATATTAAGAATGTACAACAAGCCATACACATATCGCACAGTTCATGAATAATCTGCTATGTTTGCTTTCCTATTTAATTCACGTTAGGCATAGAGCTGTGTAAAGTATAAGATGGTAAAAATAGCACCACACTGGAATTGGGAACGTCCCATTTTGTACACGGTTATTTTCTACTTATTTATCTGTTGTGTACTGGAATGTTTTCCATTCTTTGTGTATTTATATATTAAATTATTTTCTCGTACAATAAGGGCATTTACCATAGATAAATAAAACATTGTGCGAGTTTAAACATAATTATGTTTGTATGCAGAAATCTGCAAATGCAACCGAGTTTACCAACGGCTATTATTAGATAAACTGCTCCGGTTCATTTGAACAGCAGTAATGTAGAGTACATGACGTAGCGTGTGACGAAGAAGAAAGTTTATCGCGTTCATAAACTCATTTGAATAAAGTGATAGAATGGCATAAGGGTCTTTATTTAACTATGCTAAAATAATTATTAAAGACCCTAGATGCAAAATCGTCAATTATTGAGTTAAATGGATTATTAGATGGATTTTAAAGGATAATTAAAGGTAAGATACTAGTTCTTACGTGTTTTGATTTTTGTTTGTACTTTTGTCGTTCCCTGTTCTCGGGGAAATGATTTTAACATGGGCGCCATTGATGCATCGGATCACACACGGCATACCCATAACATTATATAAAAAACACGTTCTGCGCGTCCTTAAATTCGTCGTCCGAAGTCGGAAAACGTATTGCCCTGTATATTTTGTCAAATAAAGTGTCAGTCGCTGCAATTGTCTGTTTACTCGTCAAAATTGTCAAGGTCTTCGATAGCTAAAGAAACTTCAGCGTACAGTTTATTTAGTATTGAAAGACCTGTACAAAGTCGCGCCAGTCAAAAATCATAAAAAGCGACATTTAAAGTTATGGTAGCCAGAACTAGGTCGTCGATGGTGTACATGTATGTTGACATCGACAGCATTTTGTCAGGAGCAATCGCCGCCATATTGGATTTGATCATTTTCTTTCGAAAATAAAATGAATTATAGTAAAGTAAAATCTTCTTTTCGCGGTCGATGTGTGTTAAAATTCGCATACTGCGTAAAATTGAATGTAGGCATATGGTGATATTTTTTACTTGTTTTACAGTTTGTGTGTGAATTTTTTAAAGACTATTTTGCGTACCAGAACAAATACATGTATATCACTACGCATGGTTACATTTGTTAGATTTTAAGCGCTTTTATGACTGAATTAAAATTATTGTTAAGGTTATTAGATCTACTTTTGTTAAATGTCACGTTGAAAAAATCAAATGGGATAAATAGAATACTAGGATTAGCGTTGAATACAGAGAAGTTTATGTTGCTCGGCTCGAACACCGAAAGCGCTCGCCAAGGTTCGCGCTTCCGGCGTTCTAAGCCTCGCAACATAAACTTCTCTGTATTCAACGCTAACCTAGTATTCTCTAAACGTAGTACATCGTGTGACGTCATTTCTGTGACAAAACACAATAGTTTTATCTAAACTCTGTAAGGACATGTCGGGCGTGGTGTTTTTTTAAGAGTAAACTATGTGTTAAAAACGTATTTTGGAGTGTGTGTTTATCATGCATAAATGTATATTTCGATAGGAATACAATAAAATAGTGTGGTTTAAACTCAGTTTAGATAAAGACATTGAATATAGAAGTGGAAGTGCATATCGTTTAAACGTTTTTGTTATAAACATCGGATTAAAGTTGTCAACTTAATTGTTATAAAAATTGGATTAACGATAGCATTAAGGTAAGCGTGTCGAAACCTGTGTAATCCCGGTTCGAATGTTTACACGTTAATTTACATAAACTGTATTCATACGCGTCTTTAATAAACTATGGCATACCGTTTTAGCCATTGTTTTGTCAGTTTTGTTTAATTAAAAAATACATTTGTTAACTGTTTTCGTTAGTTGTTGTATATAATAAAAGGAATATTACGCTAGTCAATTGTTCCAACTGTTTGTATCATTCTCGTGGTTTGTGGTATTTCGCATCACACTCGAGTCTCCGCCTCTCGTGTGATACGTCATCACACAAGCCACTCGAGTGATACAAACTCTTGAAACAATTGACTAGCGTAGTATTCCGTATTTACTGGACATTCGGATTGGTTGATTAGGCATTGTCGTATAAGTATCAGGAGTTACGACTGACTTATGGGTTTAAAAAGGCATATATGCATGTACGTTAAGTGTCGTCCCAGATAAGCCTTTGCAGTCTACACAGGCTAATCAGGCGCGACATTTTCCGCCTGCTCTGGATTTTTACTAAGAAGAAACTTTCTTTAAACGCAAAAATCGCAAAAACGGAAATTGTCGTCCTGATAAGCCTGTGTGGACTGCATAGGCTGTCCTAGGATGACACTTTACGCACATTCAATAAATCCTTTTTCCCAGTGCACGGCCCATGTGTTTATGACTAGTATGTACTGAAATGAAGTTACTAAAGATGGTAGTGCGTCACATTTATGGTACGAAATAAACAATTGTCATACGATTTTTTAGTAAAACTGAGTCGGGTTCAGTAATGATTTGGAGATAAGCTGTTTCCTAAAATAGATATTAATAGCTAAATTCGAAAAGAGAAGGAACCCGAGGGTTTTCAACAAGTAATGTTTATTACATTCAAAATATGACAGAGTATTAGTATATCGAGGAAACATACATCACCAATGAACTTGAATACCTGCATATTATTGTGTAAACAAATACAAGTAATAAAAAGAGATAATTTATTAAATGTGCACACTTATCAATCATTTACATTCATGTATACATATACACAACATACAAACACATTTCGTTTGTTTAATCGTATACCAAATCATGACGTCGATGTTGAATCAGGACGTATCCTGTTTAAACGTTGTTCAAACTCGAAATGAAATCGCGAGAACAACCGTATTCTTACCCATTTATATCACAGTGTGATCGATAAAAACACTCCTTCAGTGTTCCCCCGTATTCACAAGCTTATTAGACAAGAAAATCCCTTAAATTAATAAAATTCCATATGACTTATGATAGTTTGTGTTTTGACGTATGTTGATATTAAAAAGTTTAAACCAAGTAAATGTTACTCTTTTTTTCGCCTTTTGTAAGCAGAAAAAAACTGTCACTATTTAATTGGATGTTAAGTTTTAAATAAACTACAACTAGGCTAAGATGTTCTTTACTTCTACTTGAATACCGGCCATTGTAGTGACCCTAAATAAATAGGCATTGCAAACCCTCACACGAGACTGAGCAGTGTTTTTTTTTGATGAAATATTCGTCGTTATTCGGCCCCATTCCCCCATCTCTAGAGTATATATTTTTTTCCCAAATATTGGAAAAATTCCCATCTCGGAAGTGTTATTCAATTTTAATCAATACCTCATTTAAATACGTCTTTCTTTACGAATTTATTTACTATAATTTTCCTGAACTGCCGCATCCGCGTGTTTACTTTCTTTTAGCCTTTACTTCTTTACCTCAAACAGTATGTAGTTAACTATGACGACTTTCGCTTTACGACATCTACCTCAAAACGTACTTATTTCACCATGTCGCACAAAAGCAAAAGCTATCAGAAAAAAAGACAAAAAATCTGTTTTAACTTTAATGGTAGTTGAAACTAAAAATTCTTTTTAAATCATGCATTTTAGATGTTCTCAGAAATGGTTTAATCACAAGGACAGAATGAGAACGATTTTGGTAGAAATATATTGCCTGTACAAACTTCAACATTGAAAAGGCATACCAACTTGATCAGTGTATTATATGCAATAGTATTATCAATGGCCAATTGTTGCAAGAGAATTTACACTCAAAATCATACGAGATTGCTACGTTGCAATGTGTATAATGGATGCCAAAATGTTGTTTTGCCGTATATATTTTGGAATAATGTTTTTTTCTCTATGTAGGGTGAATTTGAGTGTTAAAACTTGATTTTGTACTGTTACTTGCTAAGCATTGAAATTTCCCCTTTTACGCGCTTGTATATAGTTCTGAGTGTTATCTAATGTGGACTGTGTCTAGTAAATAGTTATGTGAGTTCCCCATTATTGACTGAGTCTAGTATATTGTTTGAGTGTTCATCAATATGGAATGTGTCTAGTATATAGTTCTAAAAGTTCACCATATGCACTGTGTCTAGTATATAGTTATGATAATTCTCAAATGTGGACTTTGTCTAGTATATAGTTTGGAGAGTTCTTCAATATGGACTGTGTCTAGTATAAAGTTCTGAGTGTTCCAATGTGGACTGTGTCTAGTATATAGTTATGAGAGTTCTTCAATATGCACTGTGTCTAGTATACATCTATAGTTCTGAGAGTTTTCCAGTGTGGACTGCTTCTTTTATATAGTTATGAGATTTCTCCAATGACTGTGTCTCATATAATGTTCTGACAGTTCTCCAATGTGGACTGTGTCTAGTATATAGTTCGGAGAGTTCTCCAATAGGGACATTTATAGTATATAGTTATGACAGTTCTCCAATATGGAATGTGTCTAGTATATAATTCGGAGAGTTCTCAAATATGGACAGTGTCTAGTATATGGTTCTGAGAGTTGGCCAATGCGGACTGTGTCTAGTTAAGAGAGTTCTTCAATATGGAAATTACTGGTATCTAGTATATAATTCTTAGAGTTCTCCAATATGAACTGTGGTAAGAATATATTTCTGAGTGTTCTCCAATATTGACTGTGTCAAGTATATAGTTATGAGAGTTCTTCAATATGGAATGTGTCTAGTATACATGTATAGTTCTAAGAGTTTTCCATTGTGGACTGTCTCTTGTATATAGTTATGAGAGTTCTCCAATGCGGACTGCGTCTTGTATATAGTTCTGAGAGTTTCCCAATATGGACAGCGACTTGTTTATAGTTTTGAGATTTCTCCAATATGGACTGCGGCTTGTATATAGTTCTTAGATTTCTTTAATGTGGACTGTGTTTAGTATATAGCTCTGAGAGTTCTCCAATGTGGACTGTATCTAGTATATAGTATGATAATTTTTCAATGTGGACTGTGTCATCTATATAGTTCTGAGAGTTCTCCAATATGGACTGTGTCTAGTATATAGTTCTGAGAGTTCTCCAATGTAGACTGTGCCTTGTATATAGTTCGGAGAGTTCTCCAATATGCACTGTGTCTTGTATATAATTCTGAGAGTTCTTCAATATGGACTGCGGCTTGTATATATTTCTTAGAGATCTCAAATGTGGACTGTGTCTAGTATATAGTTATGAGAATTCTCCAATGTGGACTGTGTCTTGTATATATTTCTGAGAGTTCTCCAATATGGACTGTGTCTAGTATATAGTTATGAGAATTCTCCAATGTGGACTGTGTCTAGTATATAATTCTGAGAGTTCTCCAATATGGACTGTGTCTAGTATATAGTTCTTAGAGATCTCAAATGTGAACTGTGTCTAGTATATAGTTATGAGAATTCTCCAATGTGGACTGTGTCTTGTATATAGTTCTGAGAGTTCTCCAATGTGGACTGTGTCTAGTATATAGTTCTGAGAGTTCTCCAATGTGGACTGTGTCTAGTTTATAGTTTTGAGAGTTCTCCAATATGCACTGTGACTAGTATACAGTTCTTAGAGTTCTTCAATATGCAATGTGGCGTGTATATATACTATTTACTAGGTTCAAAAGGGCAACATCAAGCCTTAATTATCCTACCCACAACTAAGGAAATACAAATGGAGCTCGATGTGTGTCGTTCTTGTGGCCCACTATAAAACAACGCGGGCATGCAAACTTTCAAATCGTTATTTATTGACCAATAAACAACGATATTATTATGATACATAGAAGTTTAAAAAAAAATCAGAGCATAACAAAACGAATACTATAAAAGAATATATTAAAAACCTTTATATTGATGTTCCAATTTTTCTATTTAAAACTACGTTTGTGTTACATTTTTAAATAAGTAAAACAATTATCAATGAACACTTACACACCGTGTAAACTTTAAACATGATAATGTTTTCAGCCTTGCATTTCTCCGTTTTGTGCGAGGCCCTGTATACAGACAGTTCGGCAAGAATATGTGCAGTTTGTGGAAACATTTAGGAAGGAAGGTGAGTATATACGTGAGTAAAACAACGTTCATATGCCATGAATGGTGTGCATGTTTTACTTGGGCATATATGATGCCGTTTTAATTAGACCTAACTGGGTTTGGGTTTGACGACATACTCTTGATTGGGTTCAATGCATATGGGCCTCACACTTATTTATCAGCTCAGATAAAAGCAATCATACTCTCAACGATTTATCTAATGCAATACTCACATTTTTTAAATTTTGCATCACTGAGCTATTTAGTAAATTGTTTTGATATCATATTCAAGTACGCTAGAATTACACTTAAATTAATACGTTATAAAATATTTCAGACTTAGATTTATTACAAAAATTACAATCAACAAGAGGAAAAAACGTATTGTAAATATATGTATATCAATTAAATATATATATAAAAGCAAAATCGAATCCATGCTATTTAATTGTACGAAACCTGTACAGATTCACAGTACGGTCACAGTGCGAGGTTTATTATATGCCTCCATGGATTGCTATCGTCTAGACGTCTCCATAATGTCGTCGTTTTTCGTCCTTATGTATATTGTGTCAAATTGTGTGCAAAAGCAAATAAGGGCCAGGTTAAGTCTACCTTATATTATGAAGAATGTACTATTTGAAACCAATCAAGTGCTTGCACCAACTAAGTCTAAAACCCATGCTATGCAGCTTACTATGTTTTTGCGTCTTACAAAGCATCGATAATATTTGACAATGGTCGAGATTTACTAGACACATTTTCATTGTTTAATGGACACCAATCGGAAGTTCATTGGCTATGTACATCTACTTGCAGTTATTTTATGTCTTGCAAAACAGTTCCCATCAATAATAAATGGCAAATAGATATCTAGGTCGCAGGGGAGTAGTGGTGTATTGTAGTGTATTACTGGTGTACAGTTGATATGGTGTCCGCATAGCGATCAGGAGGTTATGGGTTCGATCCCCATTGTGGGAGCGTTCTTTCGATTTTCCCATAGAGACCAAGTACTGGTTCTAGTCACAGGAACCGGATTCGAAGGCGATTCAAATAAGCCGTATACTTACTATGCGCTTCAAAAAATAATATACAAGCATTCAAGCGATTAGAAGTGCTCCGCGGTGCCTCTTGCAGCACTCTGGATCAGCCGACGATTTATTGCATCTTTCTTACGGAGATGTCCGAGAATAGTCGATGTATCACGATTGTTTTTTTTTCAGATGAAGCGGAACGTTAAGGATCACCAGGAACGATACTCTCTAATCTACATGGAACATCCCTTCATCGTACCCGGAGGAAGATTCAGGGAGACCTATTACTGGTTGCCATTTATTATAGAACGTTTAGATGTGAATATAGAATATTCAGAGAGACATTTAATGGTTAACTATCACTATATAACATAGAATATAAAGAACATAACACAATTGGTTGTTGTTAGATCGATTGTAACTGGCCTAAAATGAATGTATAAGTCACTTACACTGTACTTGCTTAAGATGCATAATTATGTTCTTTATGTTGTTTTTTCAGGGACTCGTTCTGGGTGGTTAAGGGTTTGCTATCCTGTAAGATGACCCATACCGTTAAAGGAATGCTGTAAAATTTTATTTCTTTAATAGAAAAGTATTGATTATTATTTCTTTTTTGTATTTGTGATTGATTGTCCACATATTTGAGCAAACAGGATGTCTTTCACAAAGCATCACTGATATTTTATCAACACGAATTAATGATTGTAAATTAAACGCGTTACACAATGGCTATTGAAAATTAAAAGCTCAATATGTACGTGCTATCTCGTTAACAGATATGGCATGATACCTAATGGCAGTAGTATGTACTACACGAAGCGATCACAGCCACCATTCTTCATTCCCATGGTGCAGCTGTACCTGCATGCAACGAATGACACCGAGTTCATCCGAAGTTACATTGACGTCATAGAAAAAAGTACCTATTTTGGGATACTAATAAAACCGTGGATTTTCAATGTGGAGGAAAATCAGTAACGTTGAATCGTTACGCGACACCTATAGATGAACCAAGGTATCGCCGCCCTACATCGTACAATACTTAGTTAATTGATATTTCGGGAAACATAGCTTTCGTTGGAACCAATTTAGATTATCATTGTATGATATTCTTATGTTTATGATTTTTTATGGTTAAAACATTAAAATTCGAATGAAAACTAGTTTTTATATATTAGCTTTTTCGCTTGCTTTTTAGACTTAAGTTAAGAGTTCCACATATTAAGCAGTGTGTCCGAATCCGAATCCAAATATGATTTCTTACAGTTTTTCGGATCCGGATCCTTCAGATAAGAGAAAATGAGAATTTTCTGTCTAAATTAAAGAAATTAATGTTTTAGAAGTATAATTCGACTAAAAACCATTTAACATTTATGAAAAAAAACATAACAAAGTTCTTTTTTAACATTGTAGCAATGTCAAAATAAAACGAAACCTTAACACTTATTCACTTAATAGTTTGCTCGTTAACATACACTTTTCACTGTTCATACAGTTTGATATTTGTTTTCACAAAAATTAACATATCAACATTGTCCGGGTCCAGGCAAGCCCTATGGCTATGAGCACTGACGTGGTCTCCTGCTGTGGAGAAGATTCCCTCACTGGGCACTGAGGTTCCTTGCATCACCAGATAGCATTTAAACTTAGTATATGACGAAAGATGCTTTCAAGACATTACATGATCATGATGATGCAGGAACACAATTTGAAAGGTCGCGAAATTATGTAAAAATTACATGAATAACATTCCAGCCACACTGGATCCACTACCGTTGTTTTGAATACAACTCAGACAGACAATTAGGATTGAAAACTTACTTATTGACATTAGGAATTGCATTTGTAATGTGTAAATCTTCCATGATTTCGAATTAGTTTTGCTTTCGGCGATCATTACGTAATGTCCAATGACACTCTTATACAATAAAAGCCGAAGGATCTCGAATGATCGGCTATTTGACTGACACGCATAAATAAATATCGACTTTTATGCGTATCTTATAAACAGAAACAGTATGTATAAAAAACAATACTCGTGAAAACAGCGCTTGGATACATACAACTATGAAATAAATATTCGGAACCGAAATTTTCCAGTTGTGGATCCGTACCCGCGAATCTGAAGTTGGATCCGATATCATCGGATATTTAGTGTACCCGTTGCAGCCCTAATAGCCAGAGTTCATCATGTGTCTATTGACATAAGTCCACAGGTATGTAATGAACCCTACTATTCACAAATTAGTACAGAAAAGAAATGATAATTATATCATTTAAAAAAACTTTGACAAATCAATCATTTGAGTTATAAATAATCAAAATAAAAAATCTGTACAGTAACTGTGAAAAGAACTTAAACTCTTGGTAAGGAAATATATACTATGAGATTTATAATTATATAAATTACTTTTCTTGAAAATAATTGTCTCTAACAAATCTCTATTTTTAGTAGCAAATAATTGAAAGCCACTACCGTGACTGCAGCTCCATGAGATACACATGCATGCCAAATATCAAGTTGCTATGTTCAATATTGAATAAATATCTCCCTTTAAAGATTATTACTTCCCTTGGATTTGTATTTTTGACCTTAGACCTTGAAGGATGACCTTGACCTTTTACCACGATGTGTTTGTCAGAAACACAATGCCGCCTACTGCGCTGCTTTGATTTATTTAACAAAAATATATAATTTGGTAGGTCAGATAATTATGTCCATTTAAAGCTTATTACTTCCCTTGGATTTGTTTTTTCTACCCCGTGACCTAGTTTTTGACCCGGCTTGACCCATATTCGAACTTGACCTAGAAATTGTCTAGATTCAACTTCTGACCAAGTTCCAAGATCGGATGAAAACTATTTGAATTAGAGAACGGACACAAAAAGTGTAACAGACTGACAGACTGACAGACAGACTGACTGACAGACTGACGGACAGTGCGAAAACTATATACCCCCTTTTCTTCGAAAGGGGGCATATAGGGTAACAGTAAAACATAAAACACTCTTTAGTATTCTGGAATTCTCAGGCTGGTCAAAGGTTTGACGTTTCGATAAACGGTCGACACAAGAGGCAATCATGTAACGCGTGTGTCGGTTGGTGATATGTGTAGTAAAATAACGCGTAATACAAACTGGGTCACGACGATGGGCGAAAGTGTCGTCCCGAGTCAGACATTGTCGTTCAAATCGGCTTCACTTTCCGCCTACCATGAACGTATATACTTGTATTTAGAAAAAATGCTTATTTCTTCTTCTTCTTCTTCTTCTTCTTCCTCTTCTTCTTCTTCTTCTTATTGTTCTTTTTCTTCTTCTCCTCCTTCTTCTTCTTCTTCTTCTTTTTCTCTAACACTGCTACGCTTTGAGTCCGTAGGCAAGGATGGCATGGGCGGTCTAATGTCGCGTATCCGCCTGTCTTTACAGCTTCTCCCGCAGACTTGCAAGTTCCGGCTGTACCTTTTGCCCCCCGCCCTCAGTAGTTAGTTGTCCTTGCAAATTGCTACCTTAAACAGTAACCGTAAGAGCGGCATACCCACTATCCACGGAACGTATAACATAAGAATCCTTGAAAATTATAAGGATGCTGGCGCAAAATATGTCTTCACATTGTATCGTTCAAAAGAGTGCCTTCACATAAATGTGTTAAATTGCATATGCTTTCAACGAGATGCATTGACCGCATTTATTCTATGAAAGGGCCACAACTTGCTGAACTTTAAAAGCGGCGTTCAGTCGTCTCTGGTGAACACCGGGCAGCAATGGGACTTTCCCAACGCGTGGCCTCCGTTATAGACGCCGTCATAACCGCACTAGAACGTATCAACGACAAAAGCCGGGAAGCTGAGTTGAATCTGGCTGACCAATGGTTGAAGAGCAACTACGTCGGCTGGCAGCGAAAGAAAAAAAAGAAAAAGTAAGTTTCATCTATATCGGCTAAGCCTTTAAATCAATGAAGTTAAAATTACGGTATACATTTTTATAACAGTTGAAACTATTGTTTGGTAATATACAACTATATTATGGAGTTATACTACGAGCTTGCACTATTTCTAAAACGTACGTACGAAAAAAATATTAAATTCCTCTTACTATGTTTTATGTAGGATGTTATTTAGAACAAGAACACAGATTTTATTCCAATTAGATGTATTAAAATGTATACAAGTATTGTACTTCATAAAAAAGAAGGTCTCCAATCCAGTAAAAGATCTAGTTTATGACTACAGTACGTTGTGATATGATTACAGTACTTTGTGATATGATAACAGTACGTTGTGATATGGTTACAGTACGTTGCGATATGATTACAGTACGTTGTGATATGATTACAGTACGTTGTGATATGATTACAGTACGTTGTGATATGATTACAGTGCGTTGTGATGTGATTACAGTACGTTGTGATATGATAACAGTACGTTTTGATGTGATTACAGTACGTTGTGATATGATTACAGCACGTTGTGATATGATTACAGTTCGTTGTGATATGATTACAGTACATTGTGATATGATAGCAGTGCGTTGTGATGTGATTACAGTACGTTGTGATATGATAGCAGTACGTTGTGATATGATTACAGTACGTTGTGATATGATGACAGTACGTTGTGATATGATGATTACAGTACGTTGTGACAGACTACGGAATCGCGTGGAAGCGGTGGTGAATACGACGTCCAGGTATATCCAGGCATCCTGTTTGCTTCATTCTAAGTTGTGAAATACAGAAAGCTGTCAATGAGGTACATCCTTCATTGCACTAGCGGTTTGGTTATCGAAGCATTTAAAACGGATGCGCATGTAGACGATGCACTTATTTTAATACTATTTTCAATGAACGCCCGAGAAATTAATATAAAATGCCTGTTTTGTAATAACAATATATGAATGACATTTACAAGCAGTTGCACTGGTTTAAATTTGTAAATGGTTGCTAAACTACAATTTCCGATACAGAGATGCGGTTCATATAAACACGTTTAACGCCAAAGCCTGCTTGCACTTGTATTAAAATTTGTTTCCCATCCAGGAAGGGTTCGGCTGGACGAACGGGGTGGTACTTGACCTGCTCACGCGCTACGGAAAACAGCTGACCTACCACGCTGACCACGTAGCGAACTCGGCCATATGGATAGTGACGTCATCAATCGCCTTTGCACTGTGTGGGATAAATTCACGCGATAATATAGATAATGCTATGTTAGTGTACTTGGTTCTTGAATTTATCCGACTAGTTACACAAAGGTTTACACGGTATAGCAGTCCGCTATGTACATGAAGTAGCAGTGTAAAGTCGTGTCGTCATGTAAAGCAAAGGTTTACATGACACCCAGAGTTTCCTTCTATAAAATCACTTAGTCGTATCATGATTGGCATAGGGGTTCTCAATATGTAAGTTAAACATAGCCGCCATCAATGTTTTTGGTATGTTGCTATATTTAAAAAATTATTGAAGTTTGAACAAATCTTTCTGTGGTCTAGTTGAAAGTGTATAATTTAGAATGCTTAATAAATTTGAATCGAGTTTTATAGCAATTTTGGTGTTGTCACTTTCCTTTTTCTTTGAGTTGAGGACTATTTTGCGTGGCGAAAGATCACAAATGATTTTGATATTACTTCGCAAGGTTCTATTTAGTTATTTTAATATGTTTCGGCTATTTCTTTTATAAATTAAAAGGTTATGTTTTGACTGTCTCACCAAAGATTTTAAAATAATTATTGTTTGATAAATATAATTCTATATTAATGTTATAGTGTACTTGAATATATCCGTTTCGTCTCAGAAAGGCTTACACGGCTCACGGCTCCTGAATATCCATACGAGCCATATTTACTTTGAAATTGTGTTGATGTTTCCCTGGTGAAAAAAATCACTACCAGTGACAAAAATTAAAATAAAATTACAATTATATCGCGTTTCACAACGTTTCAGTCCGCTTGTTGTTAAAAAACCATTCTATTTTATCGGAAATCTATCTACTCAGTAACGAAGTAATATAAAGCAATTACAGTTAATAATTTTTTAAACTCAAAGTTTCATTTTCGTTTCCGACCAAAGTGATTTGTTTCGAAAATGAGGACCGCAGTTTTTGAAATAAAACCGGACCTCATCTAACTTCGTTGCAAATGTCCGAGGCTCGACGTCTTTCGCATGGGTTTATGGCATTATACGCACCGAATGTTGACATTTTTAACAGATTTGACGTGATTGCCGACATCTTAAGGTTGGGGGGGGGGGCGAAACTCTGGATGCAGAATCGTAACTATAGCATTTAGTCTCATCGAACTATCTGAATTGTTTTCCTTTTAACATGGAATATTCTCTGTACGTCTAATATGGCTTTTTAGACAGAAAATGACGCGTTTTAGCGACGTTTAGACAAACGGTACTTCCGTTGACGTCAAAATAAGCAAAATCATTATGGTGAATATGGATCTTCTTTGATATTCACAACGCTTTTACATAGTAATATACCGTTGTAGCACACATATTTGCTCTCGATATATTGTCAATTATGTATTCACATTGTATGTAAAAAAAATTATTTATTGGCTAACTTGTGAACTAAAATCGACAATCTACCTTACCCAAAAATATTCTCTATATCATAGTTTTATTTTCACCGTTTTCAAACCATGGATACATATTTTATGTAACGGATATTTGGCTCTATATCTACGCTTAAAAATAAATAAGTGTAATGATTTTCGCTTTAAATAAAGAAACCACCTAAAACAACAACTAGTATTACTTTGATGATATTACTGATATGTCTGATAGCCATATTATGGTACATGTGCGACTTACGTAATTGTCAACGTGGGCAAGTATTCACCAACCCATTCTTAGACTAAAGAATAAAGGTGGCCTTGTTCTGTGAAAAATGGGCAAAATGCATGTGCGTAAAGTGTCGTCCAAGATTAGCCTGTGCAGTCCGCATAGACTAATTAGGGACGACACTTTCCGCTTTAATGGTATTTTTCGTTTAAAGGAAGTCTCTTTTTACCGAAAATCTAGTTAAAGCGGAAAGTGTCGTCCCTGATTAGCCCGTGCAGACTGCACAGGCTAATCTGGGACGACACTTTACGCACACGCATTATGCCCAGTATTCACAGAACAAGACACAAAGAATAGACTTGGAACCAAGAAACATGCGTTCAATGTTTGGATTGATACAGGCCTCCACTGGTGACTATGTAATTTACAAAATGTTCTACATGAAGAATTATATAGATAGAGTTGTTGAATGCCAAGCTTAACTCAAAATTCAAGCAACTCTTAAATATATCAATTTAACGCAATTTAATGAATAGTCTTTATTCTTAGACCTCAGTCTAAGAATTGTTTGGTGAGTACGGGTCGAGATACGAGGACGTGCATGCTTATTTCAAGATATATTTTCAGCATATTAACTATTATGTCAATATTGTATAGCCTCTTTCCCTTCTCAGAATACTTTTTATTCGAGTCGCGTTCTGAGACAACTAGACATAATGCATGTGCATTAAGTGTCGTCCCAGAGTAGCCTGTGCAGTCCGCAAAAGGCTAATCAGGGACGACACTTTCCGCCTTAATTGGATTTTTTGCTAAGAAGAGACTTCATTTAAACGACAAATGTCATAAAAGCGGAAAGTTTCGTCGCTGATTAGCTTTTGCGAACTGCACAGGCTAATATGGGATGACAATTTACACACAAGCATTATGCCCAGTTATCTCAGATCGCGACTCATTTATTGGACATAAATCGCGGTAAAGACCGCTGTGGGATTCGCAAATTCTGATTTCGAAAACATCTATTTAAATGTGTTATTTTGTCAGCAAAAAATACCGAAGCTTCATTAAACAAAGATATGTTACTGAACTTTGGTTCTGCCGATTGATGTCGATAATTCTTATGCTGTATTCAATCTAATGAAGAATGGTTAACGTCATTTTAGTCCATTTGTAAAAATGTAAAAATACATTGCGTGTTACGTTTCAGAACCTTTGAAAAAAGGCAGATATAAAACGTTAAAAATGACAGCTAATGCAATCCACTCAGAGAAAAAATCAAGATCCATCGAAAAACAATATTTATGACACGTATAAATGTCCCACCATTGTTTGAATATTTCGAGGCCTTGGAATTACAAGATAATCCCATTTCAATAAAATAAGCACCGCTGATTTATGATCAACAACTAAAAGCAGTATTGATATAGAGAACGGAAGAAAAGCATGTGGTTCAGATTTGAACAAGACGCGCCCGACTCACACTCGGTGGACTTCATTGTTTATCATTAAAAGATGTATGACAAGCCGACCAGAAAGCCAATTAGACGAACTAGATAAGTGTTCGTTTCCGCTTCTTGCGAAAACCTTAAAGGTGCAGATGGAAAATGTTTATATTTTAAAGGTATTCACTATAAATGATATTTTCAATTGAAGTATAGTTTTATTTATTTACCATCGTGTTATTCCGTCGCTTACATTTATATAAGATTTAAATTATTCTGTCCTGAACTACCGTAATTTGGAAAAATTCAGATTGTATTACGTTAATTGTCTTCTGATCAATCCATAAACGTATAACATAGGTGTATAAATATATATATAATACTTATGAAAAGCTGTATAATTGTATTGTTTAACTTCTATTTAAGTAAGACTACAAAAAGTTACGAATTCCACAATACGCACTAGATATAACAAAATCTGTATTACGAATTTACATCGCAGAATCAACTATCAAAACTTCGAATGCACATTGAGAATCAAACAATCGTTCTTAAAATTCCGATTTTATCGACTAACTTGATGGAGAAGAAACGGACTGTTTTCATCAATCCAATACGCCTCCTTCGGGAAAACGGGCTAAATGCAAATGCGTTAAGTGCCGTCACAGATTAGCATGTACAGTCCACATAGGCTAATCAGGGACGACACTTTCCTCATTGACTAAATTTTCTTTAAGAAGAGACTTTCTTTAAACAAAAAAATCAATAAAGCACAAAATGTCGTGCCTGATTAGCCTGTGCGTACTGCACATTCTTATCTGAGTCTACACTTAACGCACATGCATTAAAGCCCAGATTTCCCAGTACGAGCCTCATTTATAAAATCCATTATTTAAAGAAAAGTTACCAAGGACAAGCATAATGCAACTTGATTATAACGAGTTATATACTCCTTTAATGTGTCTGTAGCGCATGACAGTTGATGAAGTCATATTACCACATATTTTTAATGTTATTGAACCTAAGTGTTGTTTTCCTCCTTATTGGAACTATATTTGACAAGTGTAGTAATAGCCTTGCTTATATGTACGAAGAGACCCAACAATGGCGATCTTACATTTCTGCCTATCGTTCTTTTGTAAGTAACGTTTGCGTTTATTTAAAGGATACTTTTAATGATAATTTTTTTAAGTTAATAATATACAATTAATAGTTCTCAAAACAATACTAGGAGTTTAATTGTAATATTGGTGGTGTTGGCGAACCATTTGATGTTACCGCTTTTTATGAGAGTAATTACATGAACTTGCATGTTATGCTGGCAAGATCTTCTCGATAACAATGATTTTCTTTTCTTCTTATTATTATTATTTTGAAACTGTGACTGAGAGATCGCTTAGAATAATTTAATGCTGTGATGACGGTTATGATGATAATAACAATAATTCTAGTGAATATAATTTATTATTATTATTATTATTATTATTATTATTATTATTTTTATTATTATTATTATTTTTATTATTATTATTATTTTTATTATTATCATTATTTTTATTATTATTATTAAACCCCATTTATACCAGTTACTTCGTGGGTATTTGCTCCCGGCTACACACAACCTATTATGACATGGCCACTTGCGTTTGCTGACCCTTCCTATGACATCATAAAACAAACGGCCGAAGGAGGGAAAGTCGGATGCAGAAAAGAAATTGGCGACTTGAATCAACATCTGGGGTACCAGGCCATCAAGTTTGTTGGAGACAGACGTTCCTACGTCGATTTAAGAGTCGTGTCGGGTTCTGCAGGTACTTTGGGAGATTTTGCATTTGTTCTGACTGTAAAAGCCTGCAGCACTATCGGTGGAACCGTTTTCAACTATCAGCAAGATCCGGGCCCCATCGTAAGCCGAAGGGTAATCCGGGACATTGTACTTTGGTGCAACACCACGCACGTTATTGTCGATGTGATAAGTGTAACAGGTGACTCACTTGGGCAAATTGTTTCAGAACAAGATATGGGAGGCAATGAATGGGTTAATCTCGCTCTCGCGTACGACGAAAGCAACCCTGAGCTGAAGCTCATGAAATCCCAATCTGATCTGGGTCTTGTGAGGCTTTCAGGCATTGGAACCAATCCACGCCTTGGTTTGCCAGGAACACTGCGCATAGGCGGAAGGTTGAACGGGACGTCTAGCCAAGCGTTTGCGGGTCAAGCAATATGCTGCGTCATGTATGACAGTAAGATTGCAAATGGTGACGTCATGAATGCTGTAGATGAGTGTTACTCTGGAATATGGCCCTCATCTTATCCTGCCACGCCTGGTAAGAATCTAGGCTCATAAGATGCATTTCTGTATATGTTAAATTATTTTTATTAATTGGTTATATTTTCAATCCATTGAACAAAGCTTTGTTTTCAAAAAAGAGACACAATTTATCTACGTAGTGTAATGCGCTTAATAACTAATGCAAGAACGCTATCGACATTAAGCATGAATGCACTAAATAACTAATGCAAGAACACTCTAGCTCACCGCTGTCAAGCTATCGACATTATGCATTAATGCACTAAATAACTAATGCAAGAACACTCTAGCTCACTGCTGTCAAGCTCACGACATAATGCATTAATGAACAAAATAACTAATGCAAGAATACTCGAGCTCACTACTGTCAAGCTAACGACATTATTCATGAATGCTCTAAATATCTAATGCAAAAACACTCTAGCTCACTGCTGTCTAGCTAACGGCATTGTGTATTAATGCACTAAATAACTAATGCAAGAACACTCTAGCTCACTACTGTCAAGCTAACGACATTATGCATGAATGCTCTAAATATCTAATGCAAGAACACTCGAGCTCACTGCTGTCTAGCTAACGACATTGTGTATTAATGCACTAAATAACTAATGCAAGAACACTCGAGCTCACTACTGTCAAGCTAACGACATTATGCATGAATGCACTAAATAACGAATGCAAGAACGCTCGAGCTCACTGCTGTCTAACTAACGACATTGTGTATTAATGCACTAAATAACTAATGCAAGAACACTCGAGCTCACTACGGTCAAGCTAACGACATTATGCATGAATGCACTAAATAACGAATGCAAGAACAATCTAGCTCACTGCTGTCAAGCCAATTACATTATGAATTATTGCACCAAATAACTAATGCAAGAGCACTCGAACTCATTACTGTCAAACTAACGACACTATGCATTAATGCACTGAATATCTAATACAAGAACTCTCTAGCTAAGTGCTGTCAAGCTTTAACGACATTATGAATTAATGCACTAAATAACTAATGCAAGAATACTGGAGCTCAATATTGTCAGCACGGCCGTTAATCACTGGCGCCACCTCGTTTTGTGCGATGCATTAATAAATGAGTCAATGCTATTTCCGAGGTGGCGCTAAGGACCGGATGTTTTGAAATTTCACCGTTAATTCTTCAGGGTGAGTAGGTTTTATATGTTTTCCAACATATTTTGCAATATTTTGAAAATCGGGAAATGCAGTGCGATTATGTCAAAATTTATTTATCCACAAATGTACATAAACAAACAACCACAACCATTTTGGAAACTTTCAGACCTTTATAAATTGCGACATGGTGGAGTTTTTGAAAGCAAATCAAAATATTGTGCCTTTGTGACGAGCAAAATTCCACCCGATTAATTCGCGAACGACATCAAAGGATTGCGTTCAACATATACTTGTTGCTGCATGCACAGGCACATTGACATCTTGCAAATCTATTAGGTAATTTTGTTGCTTTTTTCCAAAAGAGATGGAGCCAGTGCCAAAGAGGTGAAGCTAAGGACATGAGGTGGCGCCAATGCACGATATATGAATTATCACATGACTTACATTTGATAAATAATGTTCCTATACACATACACATTCTATAAACAAAAAACAAGATGTAAATATATGAATATATAAGTTACCCACTAAATTAAGAAGTCAATAACCTGAAAATGAAACATGTTGTTCGATATAAATCCAAAATATGTAATCTTCAATAAATCCAATATTTAAATTCTCAACATGCTCAAAATATATTCTATACAACAAATGTGTTAATACAAAAAAACAAAATTCACGAAGTACTAAAAAGATATTACTACTTCTTGAAACGAGATTTTTCCCCTATTAAAATTGCTTTATTTACTCAAAGGCAAAAGGTCAACGAATCTTAAATAGGCTAACATATGCCACTCGCTCCTACTTATATCTGCAACAAATTAGGATAGCTTCGGCTTTAATCGTTACCTTTGTGTTCATTATCCTCAAGCTTTTCTCCAGTATTGTGGTATATTCAATAACATACATTTTAAAATCTCTTCGCAACAATGTTTCTTTATAATTATATAGGCTTTACTATTTTGATTATATTTCATTTTGATCGAACAATCAACCTTGAATACGAAACAAAAAGTGTATTGTCGGCATCGAAAATAAAAAATGGCTAAAATAGTGCATTGGTGCCACCTCCTGTCATTCGCGCCACCTCCTTGGCATTGGCTCCTTCTCTTTCGAAAAAACACAAAATTATCTATTCGTTCGACAGGAAGTCAATGGTTTTGTGCATCGGAGAACTTGTGCTTGTTGAAAGCACTTGTTTGATGTTGTCAGTTATTTTATTGGGTGGAAATTTGCTAGTCATACAGGAAAAATAAATCGATTTTATGTTAAATCTTTACCATAACTTATAAAGGCCATTACGTTTCCAAATGGGTTGTTATTATATGTTTCTGCATATGTGTGCATGAAAAAAATCTTCTCTGAATCGCACTACATTTCCCGATTTTCAAAATATTGCGAAACATGTTGAAAAAACTTTTAAAACAAACTCACTGTGTAGAATGATCAGTGGCATTTAATATCATCCGGTCATTAACGCCGGAAGAAGCATTGGCTCATTAATATATTAATGCATCACTACATGTAAACACTGGCGCACTTACCATAAACTCCGAATCACACACATTTTTAAGAGATGAAATCGAATAGCAAATACAGTATTCGAACATTTAATTGACGCGTTGTATCAAAAAGGTGTGTTTTCTCTACGGTGCTTTACACTTAAGCTTGGCACCGGAGCGTTTTTACTTACTAATATATTATTGTCAGCTAGGCCACGTGAGTATTTAATACCCAGTTTGTGTTATCTGTTTTGCTGAAATCAAAATAAAATAGTTTCATAATCCACTTCATGTGAGCAGTTGAAAGGGTACTTCGTTCTAGAATCACGCGACATGGCTATGGGCGTTGCCATGGTGCCCTTAGCAACGCCTACCGTAATGTCACGTGCAATGTGTGCGGATAAGTGTCTACGACTTGAGCAGTGCGCAACGTTTACTTTTTCGACTCTGGACAAAATATGCAAGCTGTACGACGATGGTAATAGTGAGAGTCGTGTTTCGATTTTGGATACTAACGTCTACACACGAAGGGACATTTGCTGTTAATGCTAAGACACTAACGTTTACACACGAATGGACATTTGCTGTTAATGCCGAGACACTAACGTCTACACACGAAGGGACATTTGCTGTTAATACTGGGACACTAACATAAACACACGAAGGAATATTTGCTGTGAATACAATACTGTACGTTTGTTTCAACTAAGCTCAATGTGTTAAAAGAAAAACTTATGTTCTGCCAATTTTCACATGTGAGCCTTGTTCTGAGAAAACTGGGCTTCATGCATGTGCGAAAAGTGTCGTCCCAGATTAGCCTTTGCAGTCCGCACAGGCTAATCAGGGACGACACTTTCCGCCTAAATTGTATTTTTGCTAAGAAGAGACTTCATTAAACGAACAATGTCATTAAAGCGGAAAGTGTCGTCCAAGATTAGCCTGCGCGGATTGCACAAACGAATCTGGGACGACACATGCATTAAGCCCAGTTTTCTCAGAACGCGACTTATTTTATCAGAAACACACCACTCGTTAGTGAGTCCTATGAAATTCAGCGGGGGAGTCTATGGCAAGCGGTTCGACACATAATCCCAAGAAACAAGAATGAGAACCTAGTTTCTTGGGATTATGCGTCGAACATCTTGCCATAATTAACCTCCAGTTGTCTCCCATTGCTGGATACACGCTGGCGGCATATGTGTAAAATGATAAGAAATACGCGTGAAACCGTGAGTGTTTCTCCCCAAGAACATTTTTTTAAACAATTTTCAGACAATGCTCAGTAATATTCTACGAAACTTGTAGGAAACTTCTTTTGGAATGAAATTAGTAAAGTAATCGGTCGACATTGGTCTGAACACGTTAATAAAAAATTAAACTGTTTACGAAATACATCTTTAATTGTAAATATTATTTTGAGACTAAAAATTGAAACAAATTCAGATCAATCGTTACATAATACATTGTTACATCATTAAATGAGTTTCAGATATTCAGTTCCCTTGTTCGGACCTCAAACTACTGTACGGTACAGTTTTGTATTTTAAGTATGTCTGTGATATAGTAAGCAATCATTATGGTATTTTTTAAAGTTTTATCTATATTGATAATGTGTAATAATGTATTATTCAATCGTAAGATATCGACAACACTGCAAGAAAAACTTATGCGCTAAAGACTTTGCAAACATATTCCAATAACTTGAGATATCTGCAAAATTAAAGTTCTTAACGGCGTGTTTTCATTCTGTCCAGCCCGTGTGTAATCATATGTGAACCCCATTGATCCTGCGCCCTGAATAATATGTGTCCCGTATTCCAAACGAGCAAGTTAACGCGTAATTCTGAAAACCTAGGTTCTCTGAAAACCAAGGTTCTCAGAGATCTCAGTGCAATCTTCAAGCGAGAACCTAGGTTCTTATTGTGAGAACCTAGGTTCTCATGAGAAACCTAGTTTCTTGGGATTATGCGTCGAACCGCTTGCCATAGGAGTCCGTGTCCTGTTTTAATAAAAATGAGCCGCGCTCTGTGAAAAGGAGGTGTAATGCATGTGACACTTTCCGATTTTATGGTATTTTGCGTTTAAAGAAAGTCTCTTCTTAGCAAAAAAAACAACAGTTTAGGCGGTAAGTGTCGTCCTGTACAGTCAAATGTGGGACGGAACGCACATGCATTAAACCCCATTTTCACAGGTCACGGTCCCAAAATAAAATAATGACGATGTAACTTAAAAAGGAAGTGCTTGTGATGTGTGTGGATTAACAACTAATAAAAGCGAGAATTATAATACAAAACATGTTGGCAAGGCAAGACGTTTATATTTTTTCCATGGAGCAAAAATTAATCCCACGACTTTTTCACATTACGGAAGATGGGTTCATACCATTATAAAACAATATCATCAAGCTGGGTATGCGGATACTTTGATAACAGATGGCACTTCGATACCAGACAACAACAAAAGCCACGCGCGAGAGGTAAGTTTCTCATGTTTTTTTTTAAGTTGTATCATAAAGATTAGTTTTTTACACAAGGTGCATGGTCGAGTTTATAAATGGTGTATCCTTTTATATTGGAAAGAAAAAAATCACGGAAGAATGGTGGATTTTTCTCCCAAAAGTAGAAAATTCGGTCAGAAAACAGCATGAATTGGATGAACAGTAAACATTTCAACAAATTATAACTACTTAGACATATTTCAAGAAATTGTTTGATATTCCAGCATGTAGGGTAATCACTGTGCTTCAAATACTGAAATTTTGATACTATTCAATGAAATATAAACGAAGATAGAGCAAGTTTTAATAGGTGGTATTCATGAAGTTGCGGATACTTTGATTCCCGATATAGGGCACTTCGGATAACAGAGACTTTTAAAAAATTGGGCACTCTAATAACCGAGTTTTATCTTCTACATGAAATGCATTTATGTATATGTTGGCTATTCTTACCAAACATATTGAAGTAGGAAACAATTTGAATTGTCAAGCGCGACACATTGGAAATCTGTGCATAACGTAATTTCATACACACGTGAAATATAACCGATGGCGTAGTTCGTTTTCAAAAATCTGATTTCTATTAATTTATATAATTAATATTGTAAGTGCAAATTTTAACTAAGATTCAAATGTTTATTTCTGCTTATATAATTATGTCATGTATATCCAAGTTCGTATGCAGAATGATGTGTGTTTATATTAATAACATCGACGGGTACGCACAACTTTGACACCGCCATCGTGTGATTAAATCGACCGCCTGTACCATTATTGCTATTTTGTTTATTTCATGGCATTGACCCAAAAAGTTCTAATAGAATTTCGGACCTGCATATCTGCTGAAATTTAGCTCTTAGCAGTTTTAGCGGAGTGATGTTTCATGACACGCTATCTAGTATATAAGAAAATGGACTTAGTACCTTCATTAGGACATAATTATACATGATTTAGATCAGCCGTTTCGCTACAGAGAATGTAATTTAAAATTACATAGTACATGAGGTTAAACAATTTTTAATTAACATATTCGATATGTCTGATGAGTTACATTTTAAATGTAAATCAAAATTATTTCAGCTTGTGTACTATGCGAAGATCCAGCTGTTGGGTGACTCGAAAAATAAAGACTGTACTCATTAGGCATATCGAATTAGTTTCACGTGTGTCTATCACATTTATACGAAATCATTATTATATTCCAAAGGAATAAGAACATGTTTCGGTAATTCGTTTTTAATTTACGTCAGTGCATACATTTTTATGTATTGCCTGCTTACTATAACAGTATTCCACGGCGAAGTCTGCGTTTCTGATTCATTTAATAGAGTGTATTGTATCTGGTAAAAAGTGTCGAGCAATCTGGAATCGAAGTGCCATTGTCTTTGAGATGATCGGTAAAACAAGAGTCCATGAAAATTTGGCATCCGACTCTTAAAACATTTAAATTTCATCAAATACTTAGTTAACTAAAATTTAAAATGGTGCAACATTAATGGACATATTGATCTTTTATTTCGATAAGTTAGAACGTTCTTGCTTTATTTCCAAGTATTTTTATTTTGTTGAAATACGTACTGATCATCTTATTCATAATGATTATCGATGGAATTTTATCTTTTTTATTATAATCCACTGTTTTTTCCACAATTTTTTTACTCCGCAATACGATGTACTTTACCATTAATCGACCAAACAATGTTACGTGTCTGAAAACCAAATGAACTGAACATACATGCGAAAAAGCTGAAGAACTCGCCTCACGCTCGTGGCTTTTGTTGTTATATGGTATCGAAGTGCCATCTGTTATCAAAGTATCCGCATACCCGGCGTGATCATAGAAGACCAATCCTGCATGTATACGTTGTGAACGTTTAGCATAACATTGCCAACAGTTTTAGTTCTTGTTCGTTTGATGTTGAACAATTTGGATGAAACTAGAATTTGTATTTAAATAAAACATGTATTCAGTTTTACAGTGTGCAACATTTCGCATGCTGATTTAAATTTAAGTAAGGATTCTACAGATTTGTTGTATGTATCACGACTTTTGCATGGAATTTAAGATTGTTGTTCAAGCGAAACATCACACATAGATTCCATAATCATACGGATATGTAAAGTGGTGAAGTACTGTTCTTGACAAATAAAGGGTAATAGTTTGTCAAACTAAAGAATAATTATTAAAACTTTAAAATGATACTATCACAATTTCACGACAATACTCGCCTTTTAAACGTTTCTTGTACACGTAAGATTCATTAAAGTACACCAAGACACTTATCATTCTATGCATGTACACAGTATGTTAATAACTGAAAAGCATTTTTCCATTATTACGTATACTGCACTTTATAACGAGTACGGAAAATATGCTTAACGGCACCGCTATTACTCCGGGGTACTTTTTAGTATATTTTCCGTATCCCGGGTATTTTTAGTAAACTGTATTGTACCGTGCTACTTTTAAATAGTATCTGAGGTACAACTCAGGTACAACTTTAAAGTACCCCGGGTACTCTTACGTACATACTATAATTTACCCCGGGTACGGAAAATACGCGTATAATCATAAGGCCATACTCATGTTATTGAACATGAAAAGAGTTTAGTGCGCACTTTTAAGTAACAATCGAGGAGCATTCAGGTAAACAAACCAACAGAAACGTTCTTTGGGATTAATTACGGATATTATTCTTATTCGATAAAATGATTTAAAATGTATTCATTCCATGAATGTATATATTGCAATTAAAGAACACATGAATGGAGACGTTGATGTATATATATAATAAGTTAATAACGAGTTAAATCGCCTACATGTCTTAACTGCATTTGACCTTAAACAGAAAGTAATGGGCATTAAAAGTAGTCCGCCATGTACATGACGTAGCAATTTAGAGGCTGGTGGGCATGTAAAGCACAAATTTAAACGACACCCAGAGTTTCCTTCAGTAAAATCCTTCCTTTAGCTGTCATGATTTCTTCGCGTCGATTCAATGTAAATTTCGTTTTCTTTTTACAATTGGTTGAAACCGAAGTCTTAAGAAGTGCAGTTTCTAGAATTGGAATCACGTTACTTTTTTTTCTTTGAAGGCTGCGAGTTATTTTCTCTTTTCCATTTGTGTATTAGTGATGATGTTACTGACATCCATGCTACTAGCAGTATTCCTATCTATACGCACAGTTTTACATTACTGTTCTTAAATGAACAATACAAGTTTAATACATTAAATACATGTCTATATTTTGCATGAATATGTTGCTCCGGTGTGTATAATTTGAGTGTTATCAGTTTTTTATAATACAAATGTACAACAACTTACGATCATTAATAGTGTTTGTATATATTTTTAGAATTAAACTCTACTGGATGTTTTGTACTCCTTGCTAGTAGTAATTTACGGATTGGGATGTCAGTTTCAAGATTCAATACCTTTTTGGCACAATGATAATACTAGGGTCTAGGAAATATAAAGTCTATTAAATGATATATTATCTCTTAAGCTATTTATTTGTGAAAATAATGAAGAAATTCACCAACATAGATGCATCATTTCAGCATTTACCATACAAACTATCAAATATAAACTTGCAATGTGAAATGCAATGTTTTTTTAATGCAAAATTCTGTGAACAAGTAAATTTAAGTTCCGATGACCTAGAACGTAACATTTGTCAAGGTTAGAGAGGGAGATAACGTTTTAAATCAAAATAAGCGCTTTGTAAAGGCCCAGTGAGAGATGGGGAGGCAAACACGCGAGGTCTGATAGCTCAAACCGCGATAATACAGTTTCAATAAAATTGGTGTTAATGGACATTATACTTGTGTACCACAGATGTACATGTAAAGGTAACTAGCAAACACAGATTGGACCCATGTTCACGATATGTTGTCATATGTGATTAATGGACTATATGTGTGACTTGACGTTGTAAACGTATGTTACTGTTCGATTGCCTGTATAACGCTGCCGTCAAATATTCAACATGAGCTGAAGACGACTTGTGGAAAACATCGTTTTTTTAAAGTAAATGTGGTACATGTATTTCTATTAAACTGCATTTTAAATAACAACAATAGACCTACGGAAATCCGTGTGGTGGACTTAACCATAGTTCTCTATGAACTATCTGAACTATTTGTATATTGTATATTGAGGTGTTTTTTTCACTATTATGAGACGAGGTTTAAAGTTAAACGAAATGGAACAATGGTGTAAGCGTTTTATTGCAACGATGTAGTGATTGTTTGCCCGACAGCAGACGCGTCTGCTCGCTAACATTACAAAACATTTCTTCGAATGCATGTACATACTTGCAATGATATTTTCTGCCTTAATACATATGTTGTCTTAAGTACAATTATTGGAATCAAAGCAAACAATTTATACGACTTAATTTGTTATAAGCAATATCATTTTAAAATAATGTAAATATGAACATACATGTACCAATAGGTGACAATGTAGTCCCACAGGCACCGCCGACCAACAACTACACAGTAACCGATGGCAACGTGACGTGTGTTGTCATGACGGCGGGTATACGCCTCACAATTTCGTACGTCACAGCTACTAAGGTAGGCACAATGCGTTGACAGGGTGCATAATCAATGGGTTTTCAGGGCGTTACACACGGGCTAGACAGAATGTAAACACACCGTTAAGAACTTTATTTTTGCAAATATCTCAAATTATTGAAATACATTTGCAAAAACCTTTAGTGCATAAAAACAGTTTTTCTTGCAGTTTGTGCCGATATCTTAAAGGGGCCTTTTCACAGATTTTGGCATGTATTAAAGCTTCTCATTAAATGCTTTCTATTAATAAATTCAAACATGGGACCTTAAATCTCTTGTAAAACACAAACACGAATACAATTTAAAACAAGGCTATTGTCAAGCAATATGGTCCCCTACCGGCTCCAAAATTTGTCAGAAATTCCAACATTTTCAGATTTTGTTTGGTTGCCATTGCAACCACAATTTTTGACGTAGGAACAAAATGAAATGACGTGCATAATGTCAATATTGCCATCTATTTATGTTGCAAGTTTCATGAAAAAATATTAAGCACTTTTAAAGTTATCGCAGGATCCAGAAAACCACCAATTTCAGCAGTATTTCTAGTCTATTTTTTGCCATAGCAACCATATTTTTTGACGTAGTTACAAAATTAAATGACGTGCATAATGTCCATATTGCCATCTATCCAAGTTTTTAGTTTCATGAAAAAATATTAAGAACTTTAAAAATTATCGCAGGATCCAGAAAAGTGTGACAGACAGACTAAC
The DNA here is from genome assembly GCF_020536995.1 of Dreissena polymorpha. Classification (NCBI taxonomy): domain Eukaryota; kingdom Metazoa; phylum Mollusca; class Bivalvia; order Myida; family Dreissenidae; genus Dreissena; species Dreissena polymorpha. The sequence goes on from NC_068364.1 coordinate 88,412,226, forward strand.
AGACAGACGGACAGACACACAGAGCGCAAACCATAAGTCCCCTCCGGTGAAACCGGTAGGGGACAAAAAGGAAAAAAAGTAACCCTCAACTGGGCTCGAACCACTGATCCATGGAGACCTGGAGTAAAAAGTCTTCCGCTTAGACCACTCGACCATCCGGGCTCATGCTATTAGCTGATGTATTTTTTACTTATATAAGCAATCCTCGTAGTTTCCCAAAATATAACGACAACAACATAACGCTCCAAATTATTCAATCCTTTTGCGTCGCAACGCTTTATAATTTTCAGGTTTTCAAATCGTCAAAAGATGATATAGAGAATAATAGGTTAGTGTTGATAATAGATCAGGTTTATCATGCGAGGCTTAGAAAACAAAAAGCACGAGCCTTGGCGAGTGCTTTTTCGTTTTCGTGCCGAGCATGATAAACATGATCTATAATCAATACTAACCTATTATTCTATTTATCCCACTTTTTTACTCAGTAAACCTTTTTATTTTAACAAAATGAGTTTTCATGAGTGTTTGACGTACTTTGATAATGACTGTAGTGTCACCAAGGGTAGTGTATTACTCCGCGTTCCAAAAATAACCACTGATCAAATTGTCATTTTAAAAAATCAGAATATCGTTCTGTGGCAAAGAGTCGTGCGTAACTTATAAATTTTTTATTCATATTGAATTGCAAATCTTAAAGTTTTATAACATTAATATAACATTTAGTTGTTATATACAAGGAACTACATTTGTATACCACGTAGCCTAACACCACACACAATTCACTTTCGATGTTCAAACTATCAACTAGAACACGAGGTGCAAAACATTTGCTTCTTTGTTGTAATATGTGGTTATTTCGTGACGAAATAACAATAACAACTTGGATTTAATCTAATTATTCACATTAAAATTTTGAATGTGGAAAGTGGCACCAAAGAATTGTGAGGCAAAGTTTTTTGAACGAGAGAAAGACATTTGCTGGTGAAGTGACTGGGTGGGACGAACATCAAGATCAACATGTTCAACGGTAGACAGTGGTTGTGTAGGCTGCATTTCGACCATAGTTTCAGTGCATGAAGGTGAACAAGAGGAAGCTGTTTGGTTGTTACATTTACTGGACTGAGCAAGAATGTTGGGACACTTTTGCTGCTGTTCAACAGATATGGTGGAATAATTGGTTATGGACTGGACATTTTTGTGCCCTGTTATGGCCATGATTTCAGTGGGTGGAATGTTTGCATTTCGAAGTTTTTGGACCAGGAATTTGCGAACTGAGTGGTTGGTTATTCTCTTGTGCTCGGGAAAGCCGGCGTCTTTTGCCATGGCCTTCAGCATCTTACCCAGCTTGTTGACACCAATTGTTGACGCAAGAACCACTGGGATGCAGTGTCAATTGTGCGTGTTGCCAGGTAGAAAGGGTGCTGATCTGAAGAAAAATCAGATGGACGCATATTCGATTACAGCTTGTAAATTAACACGGGATTTCTTGGTCCAGAAGTGCCGAACATCTTGGGAGACACTTTTCTTATGTCAGCGATGTTCTCTCCTGTGCGCGTTTTTGTTTGCCGCTCGTTCAACTCGAGATACTCGACACCATTCGAGTCTACACGGAGGCGGACGTCTCCCCACTTAACAAAATACAAGAATCTTAATTTAATGTCAGATATGAACAATAATAAAATACAGCATTTAAGTTGAAGCGGATGTACTTTGTGAATGGGGTGAACAAATAATGAGAAAAATTGATACATATTTTGTGTGTTTGTGTGTTAAAAATGTTTCTTACCGCAAATTGTATTGCTCCGTTGTTCCTCGCAAGCCAAAATGAAGGCAGTTGTTCAACCAGATTGTATTTAACAAGGCCTTAGGAGACTCGGTGCCAAGGATCCCCTTCTCCCAGAGCAGATCGATGTCGGTATCACTCAGCGGATGGGCCTCCCTAGGACGGTTTCCCATACCCTAAATTGGTGATTTATATTTATTATACTGTTTCATTTAACTTTTCGACTATATTTTTTAATTTAAATTTATTTTTTAGTATTCTATCTTTCGTAGGCTTACAGTATTACTTTTAATGTGACTTTTCGACTTTTATTTATTAACTGCAACTTTATGTTGACAGGGTATTAGTTTCGTACAGACTACACTTGGGATTTTTTCCCAATTTTGTCATAAATGATACGTTTTCTGTTGAATATATTATTTTGCCAAATTTCTTTTAGTTTAGTTATAACCGTTCATCTCAATTTTACCTGTTTCTTAAGACTTTTTTTCTTTGCATTGTAGGTGTCCCTTGTGAGTGCAAATTGGGCTCCAGTCCCTGTCATGACTGAACATCCATAGCGATGTCGTTTCAGGTACCTGTCAACACTAACAATGATGCCACGGAGGGAGCTTGGTTCAAAATCTGTGCCATTTGACTTTTTAAGGGACAACAGGAAAGTGGCCAAATACTCATCAAGAAGATGGTTCTATGTGGTGGATTTCTTTTGATTCAGCTTTTGACATTAGAAACCTTTTTAAATTTGTTTATGTCAGACAAGGTCTTCGCTACAGTCTTTTTATTTTCATTTTGGACAATGAAATCACCAACATCAGTGAGGTTAACATCTAAGAACTCTTTATTCTCATGCAGATCTAAAGTTGGGGGGGAAGACATTGCTACTGGATGGTGCGCTACTACTGGGGCTGGTTTCATTCTCAATGGTCAATTCAATTTCATTTGTGAACAAAATAGATGGATCAAACCCATATTGTTCCTGGAACTGGCTTAGTGTTAATTCCATTTCAGTTGCTTGTTGCTCATGTTCATTATTTAATTCATCCCAAGTTAATGAGAAATTGACTTTGTCAAATTCTTCAGACATTTTGAGGGGTTTACACTTTCGCAGACGATTGTGTTCTATAGTCAAAGGGGAGCAACTCGAACTGACTACGTCAAAGGGGAGCAACAACAACAGAACCGATTTGCAACATAGTGTTAAATTTACCTAATTCTAGGAGTTTAGTGACAATAAATGACAACAAACCCGTTTTTTCTACTTGTATTTGTTTTATTGTAATTAAGATTGACAAACATTTGAGATTGTTTTTATTATTGATGCACTTGGCAAATACAGGTGACGAGGTGCGTGGGAAAAAGTAGTCCCGGTTCGGCAGTTGATGACGTCATTTCGTGCCATTGATTATAGCCTTGCCGTTGATTATAGGTGAAATTTAATAAACGGGGCTTTAATCAACCGAATTCGCTGTAAAAGTGGGATAAAATATAATTGATATTTTAGAGCATGGTAAATGTTCAGTACCGGGTATTACTATTTCCTCACAAATAGCATAACTAAAACGAAAATGTGCGAATCTTAAACCATTTTTTTAATTTTGTCATTTTACCAAAACGTGAAAAGGCCCCTTTAAGGTATAAGACTAATTCCTTGAATACGTCTGAACTCGGTGACAAAATTTCACCTTGCGTGACGCATAATCGTGCAGTTAACATGAAATTTTGAAACAAGTATATTCTTTATTTCCTCCGATATCGAAGATTCGAACAACATAACTATACAATAATCACAAAGCATGTTCAACATAGGAAGAGTGGTATAATTTACAAAATATATAATCATGAATAAATACACACACACACAAACACGCACTCACGCACGCACGCACAGACACACACACACACGCACACACACACTTATAAATTTATAAATATTCAATTACCACACTATTTCGCTATTGTCGATAACTTAATTTACTTTAACTTAAACGAAAACGAAAATTCAAGCTAAAGTTAGGTTATCCATAATATACTGACAATATCATCCTGTAGGTTAATACAAAGAAACATTATAGTCGATTTAAGCGAATAAAATATAAACAAGTTAAAACAGATCACATATGAGTTTGAGTAAAACGAAATTGCTAAAAATGCCATCTTCATGTACTGCTTATGCAAGACACACTAGATGTCTACTCATTGTCAATACGGGAAGAGTCAAAAATGGATTAAATTTGCAGTGCCCAATCACTCTGTACAGTTCAACAATAAGCTTAATCCTTTTGGATTCTGTTTTTTTCACAAAACCAGAGAGTATGGTTCACAATACTGTCGATGACCTTGTAAGAGATTGCACATTTACTTGCAAAAATTGCCTCGACATCGCCATACTTAGGATCTTCGTTGACTTATGGTTCACAGAGAGTGACGGTGAAGTCTTAGAAATGACGATGGCGGTAAGCGGTCTATCAGCTTCAAATAGCTTTAAATCCTCGCGACATGTAATTTTATTTGCAATGTCTGAGCGTCTTTGTCTGTTTGTAATTCTAACACTGTTGCTGATTGTCCGTTTCCATGCCATCTTTCCGGTGAATTAACCACTTTCTAGATATGTTTCTAGGGTAAGCATCAAACTGTACTTTTGTAAAAGTCTGTAGATGTCAGGAATCAGCCCTTGCATATTAATGCACCCTAAGCAATATCGTGTTAGTCAATAGATGAACACTTGGCCAAGAATCTAACTGAAAGCCGGCACAGTTGCCCGAAAAACTCAAGCTTCTCAAAGTCTATCAATTCTCCGCGGATTCAATGTTTAAGCATGACAATGCAACATCGGTGTTTGTGTACCTACCGACGCTAAGAATTTGTTTAACACATCTTCTATGGGATATTTCAAGTTCATTTATGCCACCATAAGAATAGTTGCACCATAGCGGCGAGCCATATAAAGCTTTGGGCAAGACCACATTAACATATATTTTTCGAAGTGTTATAGGATTAAGTTCAGCAGGATTAAATCTGCAATGAAGGATATAATTGAGAGTACCTCTCATCTTCGACGGTCACATTTCAGTCCAAGATGTGTGTACGTTTCTGCTTCCTGTATAGTTTCACGCCCGAGTGTCCAAGTACGTTCAGGTCGACTGCATCGCTGTTCGTTGAATACTATAACTGCACATTTTGATGGATTATATTCAAAGCGCCATTTACACGAATAGTCATAGCATATTTTCACCATGCCATCAAGTGCGTGCTTTGAAAATGCAATGAGAATCATGTCGTCTGCTACTGTTGGACTGTTTATATTCATTCCGTACACACAAAAACCTAGACCAGAATGTTCAAGAGCATTGATTTATCCATTTATATATACTAGATAGCAGTTCGGTGAACTTTTCCCGCCTTGTCGAGTTCCCTGACAAACAGGGAACCATTTTGATGTATGGCCACGATTTTTGACAAAACTAGTCATGTTCGCGTATAATTCAATGAATGCGAGCAGTGAAGTGTCGTCTATTTTTGTTTGGAGCTTGTAAAAGAGGCCGTAATGCCACACTTTATCGAACGCTTGTCTCCCATCCAGATAGCACACGTATAGCTTTGATCCATGTTCACGTGCAAAATAGACACTTTCACGTAACATGAATGACGTTATCAGACAGTCAAGACCCTCCTGGAAACCACCCTGTTTAATGTTAATGTCGGCCATCATATGTGTACTAAATCGGTGTAAAAGCACAGATTCAAAGAGCTTTAACACAATAGTAGTAAGGGTTAAAGCTCTGTAGCTACCCGGATTGTCCTTTGGTTTCGATCCTCCTTTATGTAGGTTTATTATAACACCACGCTTGAGAATGTCAGGAATGTACACTGTACGAAGAATTGCAGTGAAGAAATTAGCTAATAATGGCGAAATAGCACTCGCTACTGGCTTGAGATGCTCTTATGTTATACCACCATATCCAGGAGCCTTTCCCCTCGGACAAGAACGTATACACCTCTCAATGTCTTCGGGCATTACTGTGGCGTTGCTGTCAGGTAACAATGTCTCACGCAGTTGCCCGACGTTTTGTGGCACATGATCACGCCATTTGTCATCAAAATGCTCATAGTTAGATGTTGAATATAGTCTTTCAAAATAAAACCCCCATTGTTCCGTAATCGCTTTTTGGTCGCGATGCACAATTTCACCAAACTTGATACCAGATGTGGACTTATTACAGATATGGGCCATACGGCGTGTGTTGACCTGTTTCCAGAAATCATTTGTATTTATTTCTGCAGATTCGTCAATTTCCCGGTTCATCTGCATATGCTCATTTGCTGCCTTTCTATGGGCTCGCCGGATGTCCCTCTTTGCCGTCCTATAGGACATATACTCAGCGTTAGTTTTGTTCCTCGGAAGTCCAGCACGACACCACTGGGACCTATAATAGCGCATCTGTTTATGGTATTCACGTAAACCACTATCCCAGTACGGCTTTAAAAGAGACTGAAATGGTCTATGACCGATACAAGTTCCTGCCGCTCCTGTCAGCACGTCACATAACGTAGTATATGTTGAGTCAATAAATTCTTTACTATCGCACACATATGTACATTGATTCAAAGAGTTTGTATCATTTCCAACATAGTCACTAATTTGTGCATCCGTGGCTCTTTTCCAGCTAATACGTTTAAAAGATTCTTCACTGATGTTAAATTTACCGTCTGACACAGGAAAGTTTATGTTTACTGTGACAGGTCTATGTCTAGATACATTAAGACAATCATCATCTAAAATTTCACAATGCGAAACGAGATCAATACAGTCACTAGATAAACAAATATAGTCAATCACTGATTCATATACACCATCATATGATACAAATGTAGACTTCATACCATTACAAGCTGGCAAACAGTTTACAGGTATATTCTGCGAGTCTGAAAAGAACTGCCTAAGAAGCAAACTTCTATGTTTGTCATCAAGTACAGAACAATTAAAATCACCCATAAGTATTACCATCCCTAACTCACAATAGGCACACCAAAGTTCATACAATTTCTGAACGTAATCCCTGTATAACACATTAAAATGATTGGTACACGGTAGATACACTTGAAAAATAAATACATAATTGCTTGGTGATATTTGTAACTGTATACCAATAATTCTATCATCATCAATTTCAAGTGGCGAAACTCTGTCATTGAGTTCATTTCGCCAAAGTAGGGCTACTCCCCCTTTACCAATTTTCCGTTTGCTAGGCAATTATAGGTCATAATCACACTTGACAATATATCTATAATTTTAAAAGCAGAGTCGAGAAAATGTACACTTTGTTGAAGTAACCAATGTTCAGAAATACCACAAATATTTATGTGAAAGTTAGTCAATGTTTTACACAAGTATGATGCGCTGGACATAATTCCAGTTGCATTCCATGTCAATAGTTTTATTTTAAAGTCTTCCATTACAACACATTAAATGGAGCCATTATCACACCCAACACTCGGGTTAGTCCATCTCCGTATCCAGACTGCTAAATCGATTTGCCCAGGGGTCGTTATTATAGGAGTCGAAGCGAGGAGCGTCCACCCAATTTTCCAAACGTTTACGTCGCTCTCGAAGTCTCGGCGATTGCTCTCTCGCCACCCTTTTACGCCATGGCCTGCAAAAAATATATCTCGGCCAAAAGTCATATTCCAATAAGCGGTCGGCCATGTTATTATCGTAAACGTTAAGTCGAATCACAACCTTTCCTGGTCTTGACTTAGAGGGGAAAACACTCAGCATTGACACAGCTGGGCCTTTCCGTTTTTTTACTTTTGTAAGAATGTCTGTATTAACCTTTTTACTAAGGCCAAGAAGACAGAAACGAGGCGTCCGCCTGCGTCGTTTCACTTCAAAGTCACCCCCTCCAGCCATTCACCTGTAGGTATGTCATCTGACCGCTCTGTGACACGTACCGGTATCGGGAGTTGCACTTAGGTTACCTGCGACGTGTGTTCTGTCGTTGTAGGGACACGACGCAAGCAGGCACGATTGCTCGGCTTAACAACATCAAGAGTTTTATCGGAGACTAGAGGTTTATCGCACTCGTTGTCAATCACTTCTGGCACAGAACGAACGTCGCCCCTTATGTCAGGCGAACCTATGACAGATACGCAGATCGGAACCGCGGTGAATGTAACGCTGCTATCTAACACACAGTTTCCAGTATATTCCGCGTTTAAATCCTGATTATTCACATCATCTAAAGACGGGTGGACCTCTAGAACCATGAGTCTGTCCTCTAGCTCAGTGATCTTCGCCACAGATGCACTGACTACCGTCACTAAGTTTCTAATGGTCGATAAAGTGCTGTCGGAACAGTCTTTCATAGCCTCATTACACTTCAAAATGTGTACCTTGATTGACCGAAGTGAGTCTATTGTAGCTTCCGTTTCCTTCGGACGCAGCTCGTTTCTTGCATACATAGCCTGTTTGAAAATCAGATGATCCGCCTGAAGGGTAGAAATCTGGTCTTTCAGTATGCAGATATCACTAGAACACATACACTTTCCAGGTTGTCGACCACTACCAACCTGATTTTCAGTCTCTATATCCGTAATCGCTCGCACTACTGTTGATTTCCTAGCCTTCGCAGTGCTGATCATCGGCTTCAGCAAGTACGGGTCTCCACCTTCAGCAACCTCAATAATCGCGTAAATATCTTGTGCGAGCCGAACCGGAAGTGGCTCGCTGCTCCGCGTAAACATTCTTTTCTTGAGCACAACAACATCGCTAAACGGGTGTTCAAAGTATGTATTGGGTATCCGCTCAAGGTCAATTTCACTAGAAGAAAATTCTCTCAAAATTTGCAAAACATACATATCTCTAGGGAGCGAATTAAATTTAAATCAAGTAATTCTGATGTATTTCACATCGCCATAAGCAGTATAAAAAATCTGTCTTTTATGCAATAGTTGAAATTCTTAAGAAAAATTGTTTTAAAAAGTTATTTGCAAAAAAGCAGCAATTACCGGTGTGTTACTGTTACATCCAATTACGTTTAATTGGAAAACCCCAACAAAGTCACGTGATTCTGCACCCTGGTTGATGCAATGTCTTAAATTAAAATACACACAGACAAAGTGATATATAGCAAATATACGAAAATATCAGTGATATAAATTACGAGTTGTCTTCCTATTTTAAGAGAAATGCACGACTACGAGTGTATACATTGTAAGGCTATCAATATGTGTGCGAAAGGATTTTAAAGAGTCGATGGTTGTTTAAACATGCTTATTGTAAAATAGTTCTATACATTTGTTGGTCTGTTTTTAAATCGCTGTTTGTATTTTAGTATTTATTTTATGAACATGAACTGCGTTGGAACAAACGATTTCTTTTGCAATTTGATCTGCGATCTTTGGTTGTTTTTAAATGATCAAACAACGTATTCATGTACGTCCAAACTTAACTAATATTTATTATTTTAATGATGATGACTTGCTTTCAGAATGACACAGTAAACATTACAATTCCACAGAACGGCACAACCTACAGTGGTGTGTTCCAAACCCGACGGCACGAACCAACTCAACATAAAATTTCTAGACAACTAGAACTTGACATTCATCTTCGCTAACTCATCAACAGTAGATAATTAATACGAATGGCAGCTTGTATTTTTGAATTATATTATTGACAAATCCTATTTCCCGAACGCTACCAATTTAGGAAAGCACAATTTGACGTTAACTTTCCCAAACGGAACGAATGCTGCGCAATTCAACGGTTCCTACCGCTGCGACCGCACGCGAGACATCCCATTGTCAATGGGCGTTACCATGACGATGGTAAATTTGAGTTACAGAGCATTTGGATCAGACAGTCACACGAACATTTCCTCAGAAAGTGAGTTGTTTTTTTCGTTATTGTTTATGACAAATGTGAGTCAAAGTTTGAATACCTATGATGGACCTTGCGTACGTGCTGAAGATTGTTTTACATATGATGATGATTATGATTGATATGATGGTAGTGGTTGTGTTTGTGGTGTAAATAGTGGTTGTGGTGGTGGTGATGACTATGATAATGACGAAGCAGCAGAAAAATCAGATGATGATTTTGGTCGTGGTTACGACAGTGATAATGATGATTATTAAGATTATTAAGAATATGATGATGATGCTTATGATGCTGATGCTGCTGCTGCTGATGATGATGATGATTATGACGATTATGATTGTGGCGATTTTGATTATGATTAAAGTGATGATGATTATGATGATGATGATGATGATGATGATGATGATGATGATGATGATGATGATGATGATGATGATGGTGATGGTGATGGTGATGGTGATGATGATGATGATGATGATATTGATGATGATGATGATGATGATGATGATGATGATGATGATGATGATGATGATGATGATGATGATGATGATGATGATGATGATGATGATGATGATGATGATGATGATGATGATGATTTGTTAATCAAAATGCAACACTAAAAGCTTTATATTTGCAAATGATTTTTTTAAAGAAATTATTACATGTATTGTTCTCATATTTTAAGACGTGAGCACGAGTCTTGGTAGACATGGCATAAGCCCGGAAACTGACCTCGCCCTGGCCCTCGCAGTGGGAATTGCTCTCGGGTCGTGTATTGTACTCACCTTGGTAGTGTACGTGATAGCGAGCAGGGCCCGGGGGCACAAGAACCTAAAATAAGCCAGTGGAAGACAGTACGACGTGTCGTTTTTTTAATTGACTGGACTCAAAAGAGATTTCCATGACAGTTCCAATATTTATCATAGTTTTAAGTGTTCATACGTTTTTGTGCATGAACTGTTTAGTAAATTATATTTACTGCGAAGATCTATTACTAATTATTTGAAAGATCTCTCTAAACGTCATTTTTGGTGCTTTTTTTTATGATCGACGACCATGACATATCATATGTTCATTCTGTATGATAAAACTAATATGTCTTAGCTTGTTTTAATCTATAATATACTGAATATGAGCACGTGCACATGAAGGATCGTGAAATAACACAATCATTCACAGTGCTCAATAGTTTAAGAAACAAATACGTGTTTCTTTATTGTGTTTAGAATGTTTTCAATTAGGTCTCTTTCATCTGCATATGCATATCGTACTTAACATATGAGCCGCGTTCTGAGAAAACTGGGCATAATGCATGTGCGTAAAGTTTTGTCCCAGATTAGCCTGTGCAGTCCGCACAGGCTAATCAGAGACGTCAATTTCCGCTTTATTATGACATTTTTCGTTTACATATAAAGTTTCGTCTTAGCAAAAATCCAATTTAGGCGGAAAGTGTCGTCCCTGATTAGCCTGTGCGGACTGCACAGGCCAATCTGGGACGACACTTTACGCAGATGCACTATGTCCAGTTTTCGCAAAACGCGACTCATATATATGCAAGTAGCACATATGCACGTGACCACTCTGAAGTAAGTTATAAGAGACTTAACATGCATGTGTACAGACGGCGGTACTTCAATACTTATGCATAACTAAAGGAACGATCAAATGGTCCATTCTTCAATACTTTTGCATAATTAAAGGGACGATATGTGTATTTACTGGACATTCGGATTGGTTGATTCGGCATTGTCGTATAAGTATCCGGAATTACGACTGACTTATGGGGTTTAAAAAGGTATATATATATATATATGCATGTACGTTAAGTGTCGTCCCAGAAAAGCCTTTGCAGTCTACACAGGCTAATCAGGCGCGACATTTTCCGCCTGCTCTGGATTTTTACTAAGAAGAAACTTTCTTTTAACGCAAAAATCGTAAAAACGGAATGTGTCGTCCTGATTAGCCTGTGCGGACTGCATAGGCTGTACTAGGATGACACGTTACGCACATTCATTAAATCCTTTTTCCCAGTGCACGGCCCATGTGTTTATGACTAGTATGTACTGAAATGAAGTTACTAAAGATGGTAGTGCGTCACATTTATGGCACGAAATAAACAATTGTCATACGATTTTAAATAAAACAGAGTCGGGTTCAGTAATGATTTGGAGATACCCGGTAAGCTTTTCCAAAAATGGATATAAATAGCTAAATTCGAGAAGAGAAGGAACCCGAGGGTTTTCAACAAGTAATGTTTATTACATTCAAAATATGACAGAGTATTAGTATATCGAAGAAACATACATCTCAAATGAACTTCAATACCTGCATATTATTGCGTAAAAAATACAATGAATAAAAAGAGATAATTTATCGAATGTGCACACTTATCAATCAATTACATTCATTTATACATATACACAACATACAAACACATTACTTTTGTTTAATCGTATACCAAATCGTGACGTCGATGTTGAATCAGGACGCATCCTGTTTTAACGTTGTTCAAACTCGAAATGAAATTGCGAGAACAACCGTATTCTTACCCATTTATATCACAGTGTGATCGATAAAAACACTCCTTCAGTCAATAAAACTAAATACAAAACAGCCCCCGTGTTCACAAGCTTATTAGTCAAGAAAATCCCTTAAATTAATAAAATTCCATATGACTTATGATAGTTTGTGTTTTGACGTTTGTTGATATTAAAAAGTTTAAACCAAGTAAATATTACTCTTTTTTTCGCCTTTTGTAAGCAGAAAAAAACTGTCACCAGTTAATTGGATGTTAAGTTTTCAATAAACTACAACTAGGCTAAGATGTCCTTTACTTCTACTTGAATACCGGCCATTGTAGTGACCCTAAATAAATAGGCATTGCAAACCCTCACACGAGGCGAGTTCTGTTATTTATTGATCATGCTTGAGAAATAAGATTTGGGCCGTGCTCTGTTAAAAGGGGGTTTAATGCATATGCGCACAGGCTAATCAGGGACAACACTTTCCGCCTTAACTTGATTTTTGCTAACAAGAGACTTTCTTGAAACGAAAAGAATCATAACAGCGGAAAATGCTGTACCTGATTAGCCTGTTCCGACTGAACAGGCTAATCTGGGACGGCACTTTACGCACATGCATTAAACCCCTTTTTCTCAGAGCACGGCACATATGTATGTGTGCAAGAAGTTTAGTTAATTGCAAGCCAATTAAAGCGTCTGCATAACGCAACAGGGACATTTTCCAGCTGTTGCATTTGTGTGACTCACTTTCGTGTACATAAATTGCCTGCCGTCTCCTGTAGTCCTATAGGTATCTATAATCCTTACAGATCAAACACTCATACGCATGGGTTGCATTTTCCATTGACCAGTGATCAAATGTACGTCGACAAGAAATTCTGTTGCAACACCGAAGGAGTTGCTTTGTTATGTACATCGATTGTCCATTTTACACACTCTTCCTTTTACGCAACGTGCAAGCAAGGCAAGCAAGCTGACGATGACCATGTACATAGTGCTTCCAAACATATGTATGATTCTCTTTTTGTATTTTTGGTTCCGTTTGTTTACCCTGACCAATTGAGACAAAAAACATGAATACTAATAGCAGTATTCAAAACATGCACACGCGAACATTAAAACTCTATATTATGAAATCCTTTGTTGCGTCACATGGCGAGATGATAATATCTGCCCTTTTTATATTACCACCGATTGCACCTATTATTGAAGTAATTAAATGTCAATGCAGAAATTGCATGACGGAAAGACTTCACCAAGCAACGTTTTAAATCCACAGAAATCCGATTACGCCAGTACTCCAAATATAGCATGATATTTCTTTATCGAGGAATCATCGAGAAAAAAAACACACAGCAGTACATTCGCCTATGTACAGCACATGGTAGTTATTTTGTTTCGAGTAATCATTACATTTGACTGAGCGTTCTTCGCACATAAACACAACTTCCTCCAGCTAAAAAGCGCTTCAATAATGTGGTTACTTTGTATCGAGAAACCATTATGTTGGTACTATCTATAAGATTTTGTTCACACATAAACACGTTCCCCCCAAAGGGATACCTCTTTAATCGTAAAACCAATCCGAATCTTCGTCAGAAATATACAAGTCGCCGTCGCGCTCGTGTACGCGATGTAACTCGTTCACGCTCTGACTGGTTTTCTTTCGGTTCGGGTTCGGTCGGCGTCGACGTTTCCGCTTGAATGACACAAGTATGACCTCGATTTCTTGCACGAGCGCCGGAAGTCCGTAATAGTCGGCCTCGACCTTGAGCAGGTCGAATTCACGGAAACCGTATGGCACCGAAAGTCCGTCGCTGCGCAGGTAGTTCAGAATGTGCCTGCAATGACATGCATTTTAATAACATTAACAAGGAAAGTGTGTGTGAGGCGGCGGGAGGTTATACGTAGCATGAACGAATAATCAGGAAACAAAGAGCAGGGGCGGCATATATATTATTTGTAGAAACTAAAAGAGATTTTGTATGGATATATGTGAAGAGAAAAGAAATCAACCAAAGATCACACTCGTTGTACAATTATATGTGTTCAACCATGAACAATCCATGTTTTGATTATTAATCATGTTTTCATATTAAGAGTAATGTGTATAACAGTTTTGTAGAAATATAAATGTCGTGCATTTAAGAACACAATATTGATAATTTTTTTTAAACAATATTAACCTTTCTGAGACCACAGCTGTTCCAAGAGACTGTAGAATCGTGTTAAATTTCATTCTTTCTTCGTCCTTAATGCTTCCAAAACGTGCATAAACAGTTTTGACTATCATGTATTGATTGTGAGAATTGCTCCGCCACCCACAGTATTAAATTATTGTAATCCTCTGATCACCCCACCCTCCCAAAGCCATCAAACCTGAAAATGGACCCATCGCGGTCAATGAAGTAACTTCCCCGTTCATCCCTCGGGCAAGGAGCTTCGCCGGTGAATATCCGCCCGATGTAGCTTCCGTGAACCTGGTAGGAGGTAAATAACAATATTATTGTGTATATGCCCGTACACCGTATATGTTCCCTAAGCGTGTATTTTCAAACATAAAGTGTGGATTGCATACATTCACGGTAGAAATTAAAAGAAAACGAAGTTGACTTTGTGATAGTGTTAAACGTAATGTGTATGTTAACTTCTCGTAATACTTCTACTAGCTTTTCCTTTAACACCACATCGCATTTCAAAAGTGAACTATAAAAACTCGTAGCAAATTCGCTAATTGACAGAAATGGTTGTTCATCTTCGAAGCAAGAGCAAACGAATATTCAAAACATTTATAAGCCAGTTATATTTAATCAGTTTAATAATTTATAACAAATTTAAACTTGTGGTATTGGGCGCGTGCCACTTAAAACGCACGTCTCAAATGGCCTTCCTTGGTCAAGGTTTCCTTGGTCGAGCTATAAAAGGTTCCTCCTACATTTAGCTTGACAACTTTTTCCGTGCTGAGGTGATACCTAGACATGTCCACAAACAACGTGAAACAAACCACGGTGGTACATATATCTCACACCAATATGATTTCGACCTAAAGATCAGTTGTCGGTGTTTATTCCCTCGGACTACACACGCCGGGCGATGAAACCAAGTAAGTTAGGATTATTAATGTCAATGCAGCTGTCCCACGGATATGTAAAGGTGTTCTTATTGAACTTAAGGCCAACCAAATGTTGTACATAAGTTGTTTGTTTCGTTGTGGTTTATCAAGCCAAACTTAATACAATTGTTGATTGTTTTGTAGTTATTTTTCCCAACAAATGCACGACATCAGTGGTTTGATTTGTAGTTGTATATGCTAAATATTGTCAGTGTGCATTTTTTCATTGTGCGCAACTAAATAAACTTAGTGCTCAAAATGGTTGTGAAAAGAGTAATCATATTTAATAAATATTTGACATGTTTTGCCAGGCAAATGAACAAGTTATATATTTCATTTAAATGCTCCGATTTTATATACAATTATTTATGTGCGATATATGAACTGTTTGTCGATATAGTACCAATTTACCGAAGTATCCGTTCACAAACGTTGTGGGAAAACCAACGTTTACTAGTATATCAAACGCGTCTGTCGTAATAAGTGACATTTAGGGAAAAATCCTCATTAGGGTGAATTCAATACAGCATATATTATTTTTCAAGAGTATTTGCGCTATTTATTTTTCGATTATTTATAACACTAAAATCTAATATGTTTGGATAACGAGTGAATTAACAATCCGATTATAAACCGAAATCACAAGGTTTCATTTTATGTTACATTTTTAAATTACATCGTTGTTTTTGCTATAAACGTTAACGATTTCGAGTGGCTTCTTCATTAATAAATATTCTACACTATTCATATCTTTCCGAAATTGAGTACGAAACCATATTGTAGAACAACATGAAAATCCATTTTTAAATGTTTGGCTGTCTGACAGCTGGTAACAGCCGTCGATAGCGTTAATAATGTGCATCACAAGATACAGCCGTGTTTTAATCACCCCTCTCTATCCTCGGCAAACACGACAAAGGTAAACTACGTATAAAACTACATCTGGTTATGTTGCTGCTGCTGCTGCTGCTGCTGCTACTCCTCCTCCTCCTCCTCCTCCTTCTCCTCCACCTCCTCCTCCTACTACT
This sequence comes from Dreissena polymorpha, assembly GCF_020536995.1. Lineage (NCBI taxonomy): Eukaryota > Metazoa > Mollusca > Bivalvia > Myida > Dreissenidae > Dreissena > Dreissena polymorpha. Next base: position 88,428,550 of record NC_068364.1, read on the forward strand.
GCTATTACTACTACAATTTCTACTGTTACTACTCAACTACTTCCACTACTTACTTATATTACCGCTGCGGCCGCTGCTGAAGCTGCTACAATTACTTTTTCTTCTAATACAGAGCTTCACGAACAACTGCATCCACTACAAGAAACCATCTACGTTTAAAACTTGTACTTTCTACACTTGGCCTATAATTGTTTACAACGTGTGTTTTTTTCTTTGATGCAATTATGCTTTAAAATTAAATATTGTATAAAATCTTATGAAAAGAAATGGAGTATTGTGTAATGCTAAGCAATTGTATTTTCATTGTGCCTTAAGCACACGATTAACACACCGGTATTGTATTCGAATAATGGACGAAGGTTATTTTTAATGGACACTCATCATCAAGGATTGAAGTAGATTGGATATGCCAATGACAGAGCTTGACCAGTGACAGCACTATTTATAGCATTCAAACGTTTGAAGATTTAGTTTCAATTTGTATTTCAAGTAAAATCCAATTTACGGAAACTGTTATTTTTTTAATCTAATAACAATTAAAAAAATAGTTGTTTTTGTATTTCAACTGCTTTTAATGTACTTTGAGTAACTTAAAATATAGCGCCACTTACTGTTACTGATAAGGTTGTGCTACTTAAATGTATTGAATACTCTACGCTACATAGAGATACCGAAAATGTACCTCTACTGCGGGTTACTAATAATATAAGTTTACTTATAGTTACTTCTACTATTAAGCGCCATTTCGGGATAGTGTTAACATAGCTTTTATAACAGTTATTGATAATGTAGCGATAAGTTGCGTTGAATGCCTCGCGTATTCGAGTTGCAAATAGTTATGTTCTGCTACGGTTAACGTAAACTAAAGTGCTACTTAAAGTTACTGATCGTGTAACGTTATTTTTGAGTGACTGATTACGTTGCGCTTCGTTGAAATACAGCTTATGCTGCACCACTTATAGCGACTGATTATTTTACACTACTTAGATTTACTGACTTTGTTTCACTACTCTGAACTATTGCTTATGCTGCGGTAAGAATATTTCCCGATAATGTTGGGCTTGTTTGATCTATCGGTGATGTTCGCCGTGGCGTAGTGAATATGGTTTTCGCAAAGCGACATCAAGGGCACGGTTTCGATTATCACTGTTGGTGCGTTCTTTACATCTGCCCAATAGAGAACAAGTACTGGTTCTAGTCCCAGGACTCGATAGTGTTTCAAATAAGCCTTAGGGCTTTCGATGCAACCGAGCTAAAATAAAATTATCGGTGATGTTAAGCTTCTCAGTGTTACGTATTATGCTGCACTTCTCAGAGTTACTGATAATGTTGCGTTACATGGAGTTATTGACTAGTAAACTCAATGTCATTTAATCATTGTTATATTTAAGCATTGGTTGCATTGTTAAACCAAGAGATGTGTTTGTCAGAAACACAATGCCCTCTATTGCGCCGCTTTGAAGCCATAAATTTGACATTTGACCTTAAAGGATGACCTTGACCTTTCACCACTTAAAATTTGCAGCTCCATGAGATACACATGCATGCCAAATATCAAGTTGCTATCTTCAATATTGCAAAAGTTATGAAGAAGGTTAAAGTTTTGGTTAAAGTTTTTGAATTTGTTTTTTTTACCTTTGACCTTGAAGGATGACCTTGACATTTCACCACTCAAAATGTGCAGCTCTATGAGATACACATGCATGCCAAATATCAAGTTGCTATCTTGAATATTGCAAAAGTTATGACCAAGGTTAAAGTTTTGGTTAAAGTTTTGGAACACACACATACAATGACAGACAGGCCAAAAACAATATACCCCCGATCTTTCGATCCGGGGGCATACTAATACGAATGTTCAAGCAATGTCAATATTTTATTCCAGATGGAGATAACTCAAACACTCGCTTTGCATTAAATCACAGGTTACTGAGTATAGAACCTTCAGGTATCGATAATGTACAATAACTGTCTTTTTGTCATATTAACTAAATTTATAAAACACCATCATGTGTTTTTACAAAAAGACTTCACATGCATTTAACCTTTTTTTTCTTTTAAGACACGAATATATGTCTCTACATGGAAATATGCGAGAAAAGTATACTCTTACCGTTTCTTCGTAAGCTATAAAGCTTTTTTACGTGTCACATTCAATTGATTCTGAAAGGCACTAGTTTAAGAAAAGATTAAACGCATTGTTGAGTGAATTGATTATGACTGTAATAAATAGGCCATTAATAAGTAATCGGACGAATTAAACAACTGTGTTCTAATAGTTTGAAACTTTATGAAACAGTACAACAAAAGAAATAAGAAAATTAAAAAATCTCTTAAAGAAAAAGGATATATTAAATAAATGATAAATATGTACTCGTAAGTGCTGAACTTTAATAATATACGATGCAAAATATATTATTTTTAATAAATCCATGTGTAATGGTTATTGTCGGCTTATTTTAAAGGCCATACGCGCAGGTTCACTTTACTTTTACATGAATAATAAAACTAGGTATACTGAACAGTGGTATGCATATATAATTTAATGTCAAGCTTACGGAAATTGACGATGTATAACGTTTCTATTATTTGTACACATGCATTAATTTTAATAATTATACATCTGTACTTAAATGCGCTTTTAATACAAATAGCTCTATAAAAAGATTCGAAGGATCTTCTTAAACTTGGTGCGAAATGACCAAGAGCCAGATCCAATGTATATACCCATTACCCTTTGCTATCGTCCATAGCAACGGTATTTTATAAACGAACGTAATATATTATAATGTCGTATTTATGCTAAATAGGGCAAGATCATTGTTAAAAAATTCTAACGATATGCAAAGGCATGATTTAAAAAAAGCTGAGCTTGAATACGGGTTAGTAGATATAAACTTTGGTGGACCACTATAGTATTAAGGGAGAAAGTTCATAACTTCAATAGTAACAGTACATTTTATAGACTCTACATTTTATTTACACATTAAGAGAATCATTATATACACCAATTAAATTGATGGAAAACTCACTAAAATTTATTGTATCATTGCATGTCTACGCTCAACTCCATTCTCTCCCAGTTTCCCCCTGTTCCTGGCTTTTATTCAAATCTGCCTACCCTCCCATTTTTGGATATTGTGATAGCGTGGATTGGCACTTATAGGCCCCTAACATTAAATTAATATTAATTATGGCAACTGTTCAAATATCTGACAAACAGAATCTGCGGAGCAACATTATAGACCAGTCTTTGCTAATTTATAATACGAAACGATGGAAACACTTCTGATAAAAGACGTCCACCATGCCCCGATGGCATAACAAAAGTCTTAATTAAGTTCCTATACTAAAAAATTACAATAATAGGCATCTTAAATAGTGTGCATCAAACGTCCACTGACGAACTCTATTTGATCTGGAAAATTTCAAATCTGTTGGATCTCTGACGTGACCTTACCCCGCGGGACTTGATGACTCACAGCGGGGCCACGTACTCTGGATCGGACAGGGTGCGACTGGATCAGCCCCTTGCCTACAGAGACGAACAGGGCAACCTGCAGCTGTACAAACCGGGCGAGGCGCCAACCATACTGGTAAGTGCACGTGTTATATCGTGCAGTTGTGACAGCCTCGCTTATTTAGTCATTAATCAACTGTCCGTGTAAGGAGACTTCGGTGATTATGAATCTAAATATGTTGAACATAGATATTAATGGAATAATGAATAAAATAAAATATGATTTTGAAAAAGAGGATATTTGCATGCTTTTTGGTATTGCCTTGAAGTCTGTTCTCGGTTAAGTGTACGGAGTAAAGAAGTTGTCTCAAAATAGATTTCGAAACACACCTATTTAATTATGTTGGCTAGCGCTAACTGTCTTATTATGTGTTATGTTTTACGTTTTATACAATATAATGAAAATAAAATGGTTTTTTGTTCTTTTAGAAACCAATGACCCCTCAAAAAATGGAAAATGAAAGCTCTGATACACACAGATCCATGTCAATCAGAGACGAGAGTCAAGTCGGAGAGGAGGGCCGGAAATCCGGTGTCTGAGAAACATACACGCCAGTGGTGAATCCTCCCCGTTTGTTGTCAAGAAATGCACAGGTTCATGCCGCCCTACGGTTGTTTAGGCTTTTTGTGTGTGTACTTTTAAAGTAAAATTTATTTGGTCATAAGACACTATGTCCGATTTATTTGAATTACTTAATATACCGAAATCGAACAGTCAATTGTATTTATTTTGTAAAAACCCAATCATCAATTAATAAACAACTGAATTAGCCCTACACAAATATGTAAATGCGATATTAAACTTAAGCAAAAAGTGTTTTTTCAGACAAGTTTCGTCTCTCAAGACGATGAAATCGTGCTTCCGGTTTCCCCTGTACCGGAAGTGAAGACAGCGAGGAAACGCAGGAAGGACGTCATGCGCAACGACACGGTATTCAAAGAAATCGACCAGCACTCAATGCGTGTATTTTGGCGCTCAATATCCGAGCTGAAAACTTCTGATAAACAGTGAAACTTGTCTAAACAGAAAAAACGTCTGGTCTTGGCCGATCGTTCGGTGTTTGTTACGTTCTGTAAACCGAGGCCTCATTGCACCCGTGTACACGCGTGTCTAGGTTACATTACACTAAATCATTGTGTATCCCTCCGTGGTCCATTCGAAAGTAGTGCCTATTACTAAAGAGTTCCTGTTCTCTTCTTGAATAAAAGCCATTTAACAATGTGACACATGTCTTTTGTGGATATTTGTAATATCCCGTATGTGTCTGGAGTACTTTGATGCCTTGGATTGGAAGCTAACTGAAAAGATGAACTTTTGGGGGTGTCTTTTCTATTGTGTGGGGCATTTGTCGAAATTAGGCTTGCAAAACAGGTTTTTCTACGGTGGGTGCATTCAACAGCGATTTACTTTCTTAGAAGTTGCGAGACGGTATGTTTTTGAATGCAATTATTGGAAGAGGACACATCCATCTTTAAAATGATACCAGGTTCGGAAAAATTGATACGTCGGAAAGACAAGAAAAATGCGTTGAAAGTTGTCAGTTTTATAATGGGACCCTAAAGGAATCCGAATTAGTGTAATATAACCTTTAAAAAGCCTTTAGAAAATGAGTTTTAATGATTTTTTGGATGATTTGGGTGCAAGAATAGATGAAAGATGCCAATATTTTGGTCCAAAGGGTTGTTTTAGGTGGTTTGGGACTGTTCGGGATGGGAAGGGGACTCGGTATGGAAGGATAAGGGTTAACCTTCCAACAGATCTTGTTAGTAAATATTATTATGTCCATAGATTGAAGTTTCAGGTGGAACACAAGATGCCATATATGCCAAATAGCATACATGTATCTCATTTATGCCATTTTTCTCTTTGTTGAAGGCCTGACCATTTGTCCCTTGAGCCGCAGATAGTGAACAATCAGCGGCTGTCTTGCTCTGACCGGTGCATTGGACATGATTTAAATGGGCATCATTATCCTGATTGTTAAATTTAAACATGAATTTCTGTTTTCTGGTAAAAGCACTTACTAAGTTGTGTATTTACAGTGGATATATGGGTGCGGTGCATGCAGTAGACTACCTATTTACATATGTACACTATTTACAGACTTGCGGCCAGTGGAGCAACATAGCCGATGAGTTAGTAGCACTAGTTCTTCAGAAAAGTAACTTTCTTTTCTATTTATGAAGCTTATTTAGCTGAAGCTGTGGTCATTTAGCTGTGAGATGTCACTAAAATCTGGCTTTGGATCTGTCAAGCCCTCAGTATAATCAATTTCAGAGTGAAGAGCATAGCGCCTTTTCCTAGCCAAGTACCGGACAGCCTTAAGTCTTCTCTGAAATGCACATGTCTTCTTTAGCATGTCATTATGTTTGCTTTTAAGAAGATAGGCAATAACCCTAGAACCTTAAGACAAATGAGCACCTGTAAATTCAGATTTACTATTGCAGAGTCAGGCAGATGCTTGAGCTTAAGGATTGTGCTGTGGATGCGGCCTGTGCAGTTACGGGAGAAAGTCACTGGCTTGGGCATTGCGGTCTGGTAAGCGCGATTGACAGCCTCACACTTTTGGGTTGAGGTCTGAAGCCTTGTACTGTCAATGCTTTCAGGACCAAGTATAATTTGGATGCATGTCTTAAGCAGAGCTTCCTCAGATATTGCTATCTTGAGCTTACAGTTCTCTGGCAGATATAACTTTGCTTTGTTCTTGCCGCCAGCAGAACCACGACAGGCCAAACTATGCTTTGAGCAGTATGCTCCACAGTAGCCCTTGTAGCATAAAATAATACTTGAAATTACTTTGGGCATATGATTTTTAATTTCCTTTATATTACCTTTGTATTTTTTGTGTGCTCTTGTCAACTCAGACATGCATCGTGCTCGGATTGACAGAGCAAACCTGTTTTGAAAGTTTGCTCTCTTCGAAGCGGGTTCAGCAAACATTCCACTGCTAAATTGAGCCTTATTGATAGCTCTCTTCAGAGAGTTACCTAAGTGCCTCAAATCTTTGAAGTGAACTGTTTTCTGGACCTGAGCCTTATCAACCCCACTGTGGCCCTTTGAGTCACCATCCCCAGTGAGTAAGGCTATGTTAAGGTCTGTGTAAATTTTCCGGGCAACCTGCTCGTTACACTTTTCTTCGTTCCCAATAACGCCCGTCTCAGACATGTTTGCCGTACATTTTCCGTCATGATTTGGACAATCCACTGCAATTCCTTGGTTACGAAGGCGGCTGGCAACCATGCATAACTTGTTAGCGACATGAACACCAATGATCCTTTTGGACCGGGTGTTGTTTTCGCACATGGTTGTAACCGCAATCGTACCACCTTGGAACGGGGTGTGTCCACCAGAGTTGAACAGTGGGTTGTTATAGCAAGTGTCACCCTCCACATTCACTTTGGTTCCATCCTTTAATCCACACAGCCTATTGTCCTGCTTGATCTTTTCCCTTATGTCATGCATGTCTTTCTCATTGAGGGCTACCATTGCCTCAGACACGTTACCGGCAGCCCGATGCATCGCGGATACATTGGGGGGGGGGCAATATTAACGTGTGCCAAATTGCGACTCATGTCAGTTTTGGATATGGGAGTGGTCATGAGACCTGTTTGTAAGCCGACACTGATTTTGGCAGGTTTTCTGCCCCGTTTGCCGGTTTCCAACTCCTCATACAGCCTATAGTGCGGGCTTACATACGAGCACGAGTCACATTTTAGCCGCTCACTAGAGCCAAGTCCCCAGTTCCTCGAGTTTGCCGTGTCAATCATGAGAAAGCCATGGCATGATGTCTCCTCTATTTCAGTATTGAACATAATGCCAAGTTCCTGGGGCCTATAAATTTTATTTGTTAATAGGTCTGGATGAACCTTACCTGACTCCGGATTTGTGTACTCCTCAATCCTACTCCGTGTCCTGGACCGCGGCCGCAGTGGTGCAGCGCTTGTGGACGATCCATCAACATCCTGAAAGGTCAACACTTCATCAAGCTAGGAAATTCGATCCTGATAGTCATCCCCAGGTAGTCGAACGAATGAACATTGAACTACAGAGGATTCATACCCAAATGACTTTCCCATCATGACACCAGTGTGACCCTTCGCATAGGAATTCTTTAGCAAACATGCTTTTTGCTTAGAGACTCTGGGCATTTTTGCTACAACTTAAGCTATCACCACTGGGTTTGGGAGAGAACACTGAATGAAATGTAGCTAATAAGACCTTTATATAGGAAAGAGACTATCTGGATGTGCAAAAAACATCACATTGCATCGTAAGCTGTCGAAGAAGCAATTAGCACCTTTTTGAGTGATAATTTTGGGTTGTAGGCTTGCATTGGCTTGAAAGCTGCAAATTTTGCCTCTTATCATCATTCCATTCATTCTTTTTATTGCAGTTTGAATGTTTTAATTATCATTGAAGCTAATCATAATAATTTTCTTAAAAAACATGCTTTTATACGCTGTAAGTGAGTTTTTCATTGAAAAAAGGCTTAAAATTAAAAAAAATCTCATTTTTCATAAAGAAAAGTGTACTGATTCACAATTAATACATTTATTGGGGCCTTTTCCTGATGTATTGATTAATTTCGCATGCAATGGTACCAGTTTTTGCCATTAAAGTTACGCGTAATAATTATTGGGGACAAAAAATCAGCTGTCGTGACTAAGACTTAAAATCGTGCATTTCGACACTGATGCGGCCAATTTAGTGCCTCTTTTAATCGCCATTTTAAGACCTTTATGCCCATCCGAATGAACTCAAAATGCATATTCATTGTAAAAATAGTTCAAATCTCATGTGGAGAAAGTTTGAAAAAGGTAGGACAAGGTTGAGTTCCCTTAAAGGTTACATTACACTAAATCATTTTGTATCCCTCCGTGGTCCATTCGAAAGTGTAGTGCCTATTACTAAAGAGTTCCTTTTCTCTTCTTGAATAAAAGCCATTAAACAATGTGACACATGTCTTTTGTGGATATTTGTAATATCATATATGTGTCTGGAGTACTTTGATGCCTTGGATTGGAAGCTAACTGAAAAGATGAACTTTTGGGGGTGTCTTTTCTATTGTGTGGGGCATTTGTCGAAATTAGGCTTGCAAAACAGGTTTTTCTACGGTGGGTGCATTCAACAGCGATTTACTTTCTTAGAAGTTGCGAGACGGTATGTTTTTGAATGCAATTATTGGAAGAGGACACATCCATCTTTAAAATGATACCAGGTTCGGAAAAATTGATACGTCGGAAAGACAAGAAAAATTGAAAGTTGTCAGTTTTATAATGGGACCCTATGGGAATCCGAATTAGTGTAATATAACCTCTAGTTTAAATTTGTAACGTGTGCTTATTGCTGCGGATACGTATGCGTTTGTCGCATTAAGTATGTGTGGAGTTACATGACTATCCATTTCAAAGCCATAATTAAGAAGCTGTTCACTACAGGTTCCTAAGGTTGAAAGGTCCGTACCAAGCATTGCGTTTAATGTTCAGTTGAAACTGTTTATAGGGTACTCTCATCTTTGATAAATCTGTTCTCAAGTGCACCTTTGTAATTGATAGCGTTCATAATGTTGCTAACATATATGGCATGTTATCTCTTGCGGAATACTCTTTTTGACGATACATTAATTGATCAAGCGCAATGCCCTTCATATGTGATCCGAAGTTTTACTAACCATCATTTGTTATATGCTTCTATCATTATCACCCACTAAGAAATAAACATTTGGCTCAGTTATTACTGTATTTCGAAAAAAGAGGAGCATCAAGAGATAACATGTCGTGTATACGAGCTTCGTGCTGGCGACGATTGTAGTGGTGCATTTATTGTGTTTTACGTTGTAGGCTCCACCCCTGACGAAGGACAGCCTGTCCCGGCTGGTCGAGTACTTCGTGGCCTACGCCGACAACCCGTTCGAGAAAGTTCGAGCCTTCTACGTCTGGATCACTCACAACATAAAGTACGTGCACGGGATGAGCGGCTGGGGAGCTGTATTCTGTATATCACAATCGACATTCGTTTGTATACTCTTTTGTGTTGTTTACTTTTTATTATAATACCAATGAAGACTTAATAATATATGAGAATAACACTTAGATTTGAGCATTGATGTTTGCTCTTCATTTAACGCAAACCCTTGTTAACCAAATATTGATAGAAACAACCAATCATACGTGAATGTATCTTAATGAGCAGCATTTTGTGAAAACTGTGCTTAATGCATGTGCGTAAAGTGTCGTCCCAGATTAGCCTTTGCACTCCGAACAGACTAATCAGGGACGACACTTTCAGCATTTATGACATTTTTCTTTAAAATGAAGTCTCTTCTTAGCAAAAATCCAATTTAGGCGGAAAGTGTCGTCCCTGATTAGGACTGCACAGGCTAATCTGGGACGACACTTCACGCTCATGCATTATGCCCAGTTGTCACGGAACGCTGCTCAAATAGTTTAATGAAAGTTCAAGATGTGGGTCAAACAGGGAACATCACGGTCGTTAGGCAGCAACGTCATCTTGGCTGTTCCTGAAATAGCGATCAGTCACAGTCGAACATTTCCGCAATCACATATCATCCCTCTGAGACAAGGAAGATGTTCTCATTTTTGCTCCACAGTATCTATCAATACATTATGTCTAAAAAATTTAACGTGTCCCGGCTATCGGTTACATAGAAAGGAAACCAACTACAATTTACCCTTAACTTGTTGTTTTGTGTGAAAACGATCAAACAACCAATATCTAAATCAAATGAAATGGCATTCGCATCCGGGATATTTTTGCTGTTTTAAAAGTAGACACTCAAAATGATAACTTTAGGGGCTACTAACCCACTTTTTCAGTTATGACACATCCGGGTACTTCAATCGTGCACCACTGCGTCCCACCGACCCGGACTTGGTACTGGCAAATCGAGTGACTGTCTGCGAGGGCTATTGTAGACTGTTCGCTGCGTTTTGGAGGTCAGATCTTCTGATGGTACAATAAAGGAATTATATGAATTAATGATATATAGGGTTTGTCATGTCATATCATATTTAGTACATTTGTATACGAATTCAAGTATCATGCTTGTCAGAAAGCGAATTAATAATATTTATACTTAATGACAATATACTTTCTTAGTCGATTGAAATAGGCTACACTTACCTCTGGATCTAGCTACATGAAGGCATCAATTACAAATTACAAATATAACGTCATGTGTTAATCGCAGCCGGAATTTATTTACAGTGTAAACTGAAATTGCTTTGACTTTCAGTGAAGCAGAGATTCCGGCTCAGATAATTTGTGGCTATGCAAAATCATACGGCTATCAGCCTGGCGATGACGTCATGAGCAATAGTCACAACGCACATGCGTGGAATTCAGTATATATCGACAACGATTGGTTACTTGTGGATGTCACGTGGGGAGCAGGCTTCGTGAAGTCAAAGGAGAGAAAATACGTACCAAGGTTTACAAACGCGTATTTTTTTACAGATCCAGAAGTGTTAATCACAGAGCATTTTATTTCACGGTCAAATTATATGAATACTACGAAAGCGATACAAAGTGGCATTTGCTGGAGAAGCCTTTGTCAGACTGGACTTCTGTTCTGTTGTGAATTTCGATCAGTGTGGTAAGGACTGGGGCATTCGCAGTCTTACGCATCATAAAGCGATAATTTATAACATCGAGTATGAAATAGATATCGAATTAGAAACAATGCACACACACATATCAGACTTTCTTGCATTCCTTTACAAAGGGGAGCGGAAAATTGACAACTTCATTTACGCGTATATGCCGACAGGTAAAATAGTGCGCGTCCATGTTTGTATGCTCAGGCGAGGGGCATTCATCCTGCAAGTTTATGCACGCAGGCAACGAGATATTCCACATGGTGACTTCCAGCCAGTTGTAAAATATATTTTACAGTGCATCAACTCATTTGATCAGCCCATAACTTACCCCACCCACCACACGTTTTATGGGCCCGTTAAAGAGTTGGCAAAATATGGCATTGAAAGCATAGACCAAGACTTGTATTATGTTTAAGACGACGGGGAGATTATATTTTCTGTGAAACCCAAACGCTATATTGACATCTTTCCAAGGCTTCATTTTCAAGACCATACCATCGACTTAAACAATTACAGTTTTGTTGACCACTCGGATTATGGGATATTTCTGAATTTTCGACTACGTTACGAAGGCCATTACAAACTCGTTTTATTTGGTAAACAAGAAAATTGTTCGCCTTTCGCTTCGTATCTTATAAAATGCACCAAAGCGTGCTTAGACGGAGTATTTCCTGACGCTCACGAATATGCACTCAAATATAAATGTTGCATACTAGAGCCGTTAATCAAAGCGCTATATCCTTCCGCGGAGGTTTTGTTTTGTATCAAGTCGCCTATAGCTAAGTCACTAAATTGCAACGGTTCAGTACTAAAAAAGAAAGACGCCTGTACGTTCGAAGGTACGGGGAAAATGCCGGGCGATGATGTCACGGTGATGTTGGAGGGATGCGGGCTAGATGGCTCATTTCATCGCCTTTATTCCTACCACGTGGATACACAACTGAACACGTTTCGATTTTTCCTGGAAAATATACTGAATACAATAAAACATAATTATTGTAATATTATGTAGAATAATCATCATTTTAACATGATACTATAAGTAAACGATAGACAGCTACATAAATAAAATACTGTTCACGCATAATTATTAATACAGGTCGCAGAAAGAAACATTCCCAATGTACGCACATACTTATTGGACGAAATTATATGGACTGATATCTGACATTATTGTTCAGGCATGTTTGCCCGTTTTAGGGGCTTAAACACGCCGACACGGTAGAACGACGAAAATACGCGCCGATAAGACATATACAATCTGAAACTTAACACATAAAATGAGAACTGAAACTAAATATTTTAATCCAAAATGAATGATTCTGAAAGGTGACACGATTCATTGAACGAAAGTTCAACTGAGATCAGGGATGGAATTGAATATTAAATGAACTTTCCTTTTAATGCGTGTTGTATGATGGCTGATTTCTTTCATATGCAGGACAGTGGTGCCAAAACGAACGCTAAGACTGTTAATGTTAGAATTGTAATATCAAGTTCAAAATACCGTACGGAGTATAAACAATATAAATGAGAAAAACTCATTAGTTATGTTTTCTTGATTGAATATAATCCATAACGGTAGAGTATTCATTGAAAATATGACTTAAAAAACGATTTGCCAGTCTGTTAGCAAGTTCTTTTAACATTGTCGGTACGCAACATGTTAAAAACCCTATACTTAGCAGACCTTCGTACGTGTGAATTCACTTGTATCCTAATAAGACGACCTTCGATGGAGAAGATCAAGACATTTCAAACATAATCAAGTAAACGTCGGACACAAACGGTAGTCCATATTATTGTCCTAGACTTTTGACCCAGAAGGTACGCCATACTAATGTACTAGACGTTTGACACAGACGGTACGCCATACTTATGTACTAGACTTTTGACACAAACGGTACGCCATACTATTGTACTAGACTTTTTACTCAAGCGGTAGGCTAAACTATTGTACAGACTGACGGGTTTTTGGAGAAGTCAGGGTTCTCAAGCAGATCTTCAGAGAGATTACCATGGAGAAGATGAATTTCAGGAACGTCATGTTGCACGGGCCATGGACACAGTTGCTATTTATCTTCTGAGTGCAGGTCACATGATAGGATGTCAGCTTCCAATAGTTAGGATACACCCATATGCTGCCTGCAAAATTGAGAACAGTCAATATTGGAACGGCAGCAAAATGCGATAATATCATTTCAATATAAGATACTGATTAACTTTATTTTTAGCTCACCTGAGCACAACGTGCTCATGGTGAGCTTTGGTGATCGCCTTTTGTCGTCCGTTGTGCGTTGTCCCTTGTGCGTTGACTGTTGCGCGGCGTCAACATTTGCCTTGTTAACTCTCTAGTGGCCACATTTATTGTCTAATCTTCATGAAATTTTGTCAGAGGGTTTGCCTCAATGATATCTTGGATGAGATTGAAAATGGTAACGTTTGCTTGAAAAACATGGTTGCCAAGGAGCGAGGCATTTTTCCTTATATGGCTTTATATCGCTAAAATCTTTTTAACACTCTAGAGACCATATTTATTGTCTGATCTTCATGAAATTTGGTCAGAAGGTTTATCTCGATAATATCGAACGAGTTTGAAAATGATGCCGGTTGGTTGAAAAATATGGCTGCCAGGGGGCGGGGCATTTTTCGTTATATGGCTATAGTAAAACATTGTTAACACTCTAGAGGCCACATTTATTTTCCGATCTTCATGAAACTTGGTCAGAAGATTTGTCCCAATGACATTTCGGATGAGTTAGAAATGGTTACGTTTGCTTGAAAAACATGGCTGCCAAGGGGCGGGGCATTTTTCCTTGTATGGCTATATATGGCTATAGTAAAATCTTGTTAACACTTTAGAGGCCACATTTATAGTCCGATCTTCATGAAACTCGGTCAGAAGATTCATCCCAATAATAGCCTGGACAAGTTTAAAAATGATGCCGGTTGGTTGAAAACATGGCCACCACGGGGGCGGGGCATTTTTTCTTATATGGCTATAGTAAAACCTTCTTAACACTCTAAGAAGTCACATTTATTTTCCGATCAACATGAAACTTGGTCAGAAGATTTGTCCCAATGATATTTTGGATGAGTTCAAAAATGGTTTTGGTTGCTTTAAAAACATGGCCACCAGGGGCGGGGCATTTTTCCTTCTATGGCTATATATGGCTATTGTAAAACCTTGTTAACACTCTAGAGACCACATTTATTGTCAAATCTTCATGAAATTTGGTCAGAAGAATGGTCTTTATGATATCTTGGATGGATTTGAAAATAATTATGTTTTCTTGGAAAACATGGCTTCCAAGGGGCGGGATATTTTTCCTTATTTGGCAATAGTAAAATCGTGTTAACACACTAGAGGCCACATTTACTGTTCATGAAACTTGATCAGAAGGTTCATCCCGATAATATCTTGGACGAGTTTAAAACTACTGCCGGTTGGTTGAAAAACATGTCTGTCAGGGGGCGGGGCATTTTTCCTTATACATGTATGGCTATAGTAAAACCTTGTTAACACTATTGAGGCCACATTTATTTTCCGATCTTCATGAAACTTGGTCAGAAGATTTGTCCCAATAATATCTTGTTATCTCATGTGAGCGACTTTGCGCCTTTCAGGTCCTCTTGTTTAATTGGGAAATCGCAGTGTCCAGTTTTTCGGCTTTCAAACTGACGGTCTGAAGGACATACGGACAGTCAAGCAAGATGCATTGTGTATACTTATAATTGTGTTATAATGGTGAAAATAATTTTATTGTCAATTGTATAGGTAAGCAAAAGAAGAAAATCCATTTAACAGTTAGTGAAACGACATGGAACGCAAAGGACTCCAGTCTGTTAACAAAATCGTTGAATTAAAACACTGTTCATAGTGCACTGTCATATCTTACACAGATGTACCTAGCAAGAGTCCCTATAAGATGTAATGAGCACAATTTGCTTACAGTGAGCTTTTGTGATTCCATTTTGCACATTGTTAATCATTGTTCCTACCTTGTCCATTGTCAAAATCTTCATTATTAACACTCTAGAGATTATATTTATTTCCAATATTTACGAAACTTTGTAAGAGGATTAATATAAATGACGATTGGGTAAATTAAAAAACTGCTTTCAAAAACGAGGCTGCTATTTTAATTTAAATGAAAAGTTTCTGAACATTTCAGAAGTTACATGTTTGCTCCGAAAGCTTTTTAATGGTATATCTGCTGAGTTTGAAAACGGTTCAGGTCTACTGAAAAATATGACTGCCAGGGGGCTAAAACGTTTTCAATAGGAGGGTGTTATGAAACTTTGTGAACAATCTAGAACTCAGATGTTTTGCCAAATTATAATGTAACAATCAGAACAATTGTTCTCATGATATTTCAACAGTATTCGAAATTGATTCTGTCCGTTCCAAAATACGACTTAAGGTGAACGTAGTTTAGGGAGGGATTATTTCGAAGTCATTCTTGTTGATCGTTCAGTTCGTACGATTTTTAAAATAATCCCATGGTGGTGAAAATTGGCCCCTTCCTGAAGGTAACTTCCTTTATATGTACGAAGCAAACACTTAAACATTGTGTTCTTTGAAACCGCAAGGCCAAGATGTTTGGTTTTTTTGTCATTTTATTATGGTCCTTTACTATTCTTTTTAAATATCGTCCCTCGGGTTAAAACGGACCACGCTCAATGATGACGAAATATTTTAAGACTTAAAAACGTTGTTTTTTTTCCTCAAAACGTTATGACGGGGATTATTTATTTGTTTAACATCGTATACTTGTCCTGTAATTTTTTTTAAATAATCCGGTTTGGGTTAAAATTGACCCGGACCTATGGGTTACTTGTTTAATCTTATGTGTTAGTGAAAACTTTGAAAATCTTCTTTTCTGAAGCAGCAGGGTCCAGAGGCATGTAACGTGTTATAGTAGTCCACTGCTACAGTTGTTCAAATTATGCCCTCTGTAGTCAAAACTTCTGTTGTAGTCTAGCCGGTGTAATTAATACAACGCAATGCGTATGTGGCTACATGTTTATTCACTAATGTCCCAGCTACAAATGTCCAACAAACTATGTAACATAATCATATAAAGGCAACTCTTACGTATCTAGTTTAGTCTAATACATTTATGTTCCTTTCACTATTTCATTATGATATAGAACAACTTACATCCAGGAACTTAAATTATGTATAGACTTGTATAGTAAATATTGATTACTTCAAAAAAAAATCTTCTTTGAAACCGCAAGGGTCAGGGGTTTGATATTCGGTGTGCAACTTAAAATAATTCTCTTCTTATAAGTTTTCTCAAATTATGTGTCTGGGGTCAAAACTAAAAATAAAATTCCGTTTCGCAAGATCATAATGTCCGCACTTTTGAACATCCGAAAAAATTTGCCAATTATCATTCTGCTTAAAAACATCGACAAAACAAAACAATCCGAAATTATTTATTTTGGTCCTTTGTCGCAGTGCTAAGTATTAATAAGGGAAATTCTCGAACTCTGAATCAATCAAATCTTGCAAATCTCTTATAAATCTAGCATTCGCTGGACAGTCTCTAATCACTATGAAAATCATCACAATACCCGCTATTGTTTACATAATGCACGTTTTACGGTCCCAAAGCACTGAAGATGGGAACAATGTGAATCAGTTGAGCGTAAAATACCCCGTGTAACTATCAATCAATTATTTCAGTTGGCTTTGTTGTATTAGGTTAAATATTTGGAAAATCTATAAAGCAATGGGCTGTTACACCAAATTTCAAAGCTCAAAAAGCAAGAATATATAAATGCATTATAAAAAATATTTTTTTTTAACTTACACTAATTAACTTAAATAGTAGAAGCATTTAAAAAAATAATTTTTACTCTGAGATAACTTATCACAACACATATTCAACGGCATTCACTTTGAACTTCTACCTGAAACCACACATGAAAGAAGATTAATGTATGGTTATCATGTGTCCTAAACCGAAACATACGGTTAAAAAAGTGTCATAATTTACCTGAATACCTGAAATATCTTCGGACTCCAAACTTTCAGAAAAAGGGAGTCCACAGAACTCCTTTCTCAGAATACCGTTAGTTGGTGTTGAGCAAACCACTGCGCCGACGTTTAAATGCTATAGACACGTACCACACCAAGCCCATTGAGCGGACCGAAAAAAATCGTTTTAGTGCTTGTCACGGCGACGGAAGCTCTTGGCAATGAGGCTGCCAAACAACAACGTCAACACGCCGCTCACGATCAGGTAGATTGGGATTATCTTCTCGATGTCGCAGTGGTGCAGGTTGATAACGCCTGAAACGTGCAGCATGTGAAATTATAAACACATGTAGTTGAACGTTTTATATCCGGTAAATGTTGATTTTAAAGAAAAAAGGTTAAACAAGTATGGTAAGGTCAACATATTTTTAAACAAAAATTATAAACTCTCCATAAAGCAATATGAATCAAAGGTGTATATTTTAGGCAGATATATATCGAATTTCAATGACTAGCAATTTATGAATTAATCCGTGATTCTTGAATTGCTTTTTTTCCAAACAATAATAAGCTAACATGGTCAATTTTGCCAATATAACTACTCACAACGTCAACAAGCCTCATGGTAAATATTTTATAAACAGTAGCAAATCCTCACCCTAAACCGGATATTAATTAAAACACGATACTTGCTGTTTTTATATGGAATAATATGATGTTTAAACGCCCTAATGAAACAACGTAAAAAAGATCTTATTCTGGGAACAAGACATACATTATGGCTCTTAATTGCATACATATATGTAATTTTATTCTTAAATAGAAATAATAATCGCGATATGATATAAATGCTAGTTTGACAATACATAGCTTTTTTCTGATGCGTGGCTGGGCCACCGCTCTCGTTGTGTTTTCCTAAGCTTCCAAAATCCTAACCATTTTTTATTGGACGAAATCAACAACAACAACAACAACGATAAATAAAATCATGTTATCATATACAAAATATGTTTGTTTTTAATAAAAAATTGTCCATACCAATGTTACAAAACAAATCCAGCGCCCAATGCTATGCGTTAAACGAGTTTATATAGATGTTCATCGAAACCCGCTAACGTAAGTAGTTGCCTAACAAGAATGAAATAAGTCATACGAACTTCACTTTAAAAGCCAATATATATATATATATATATATATATATATATATATATATATATATATATATATATATATATATATATATATATATATATATATATATATATATATATATATATATATATATATATATAATAGTTTTAGTATTATTATGGCAACAAGGCACTGCAGATTTGAACAGTTCTTTATCAGTTATGCACGTTTTATGGCAACAAGGCACTGAAGATTTGAACAGTTCTTTATGAGCTATGAAAGAATAACCCTGTGTTAGTATCCATCGATATTGGGGTATTTATCAGGTTTGTATTACATCCTTGTTTATATCGGGTTTGGTTTATATTGTCTACCCATATTTAAGGCTCAGTACCAGATGTACTGCAGCTGTATTGCGGCACTGAGAGAAGACGATTAGAACTGTATATCCAGCCTGCACAGCTGTCAGTGCTAAACAAGCCTGGTTCTCTACACAGCGGCCTAGCTCCTTTACCGGCTATTAGTGCAGTGCTTTAAGACACTTGGGAACTTTAGTTTGCTAATGGACATTTGAACATGCATGTGCAACAATTTGTCCATTGTTGTGTAATGAAGACAGTAGTTTTAGTTTGTAAGTGACTCGTGGGACCAGGCTCAATGTTAAGTGTGTTTTTTATTTGTTTACATTCTAGTATGAGAGCAGATTATTGGCAATATATTGAAGTTATGTGCAATACAAATTAACTGTCGTTTCAGTCATGGGCACTTGCTTTAAATCACTTATTAAAAGATGTACTTGTAAACACTTGTGGTGCTGCAAGAGTTAAACATTCACATGGGGATATCGAAACATTTTACATAGTTCTTATTTGAGATTGATGAATATGTTTGCCTAACAGGACATAATGATTTTTAGCTCGGCTGTTTTCGGAGAAAACCCGAGGTATTGTCATAGCCAGCTCGTCGTCCGCCGTCCGCCGTCGTCGTGTTAAATTCTTAACATTGGCTCTAAAATATAAGTGCTTTCAACGACAACTTTGAAACTTCATATGTAGATGCACCTTGATGAGTTCTACACGCCACACTTATTCACACCCATTTTGTGGTCACTATGTCAAAGGTCAAGGGCACTGTGGCCTCTAAAAAAAAATCTGACAAACTTTCATTTATTCCAAACTGCACCCGCAGCCGAGCGTTGGAACCCGTTATGCGGTGCTCTTGTTTATTTATGTCATGATGTACAGCTTTGTATAGATATAATACAACTGGTTTAATGTGTTATAATTGTCCCATCTATTTTGGGTGAAAGGAATCTAGATTTTAAAAATCCTGCTTAAGGTCAACATTGCATCCCTTTGTTAGGTATCGTATATGAATGTGGCTATACTTTCTTAAATATTAAACTTGGCAAAATGATTATAAAAAACAACATTTTAGTACAATCTCTGAGAAACTTAACACATTGACCGACTGTGTTTGTCACATACATATCAAAAACTGTTATTTCAAGATTTTAAATGTTCATTGTTAAAAGTACCGGTGCTGTTACCAATTTAACGCCAAACAAAATGTTGACAAAAAAACCTTTGGCTCCAAAACCTGATTTGATTGACGATGCTGCTTCAGCAGCGCGTCTAAGTTATCATATCATGAACAAAAATCTTCACAATTGCGACCTATGTAAAAGACCAAGCCAGTCCGATGGAGATTTTTCTAATCGGCATACCTTGCTGATTAACATTGATAACATTCACCTAGCAGAGTTATCGTTCGTGCCTCAACATACAACAATGGCCGCGCCCATGAGAGAATGTTGACACTCGTGTCAACACTTTCTTACAGCAATAACCGGCTTGTTTGGCTATTTAGAAACTGTCATTTAGTATATTTGAGTTATTTATTCACTAAATCTCCGCGTATGACAACGGATGTAATTCGAAGGATATATTCGATGTGTATGAAGGACTTTCTGGATCTTGACAGCTTGACACGGCAAAACTGGAATACTGGTATTTTTAGTTATCAATATAAGTCACGTTTTGCTTAATAAATTGTATTCGAGTATTTTGCGACTTATTGAATGACTATGATACCCGATATCAACATATCATAGGGAATTTGAAGATCACCAAGCTGTCCTGAAATTAAACATTGAATACAAACACTTTACTGGTTTGTACTTTTTCATCCGTCTATTTTAGTATTTCATATCATTTTAAAGTTAAATGAACTGTGTCACAGTAAAAGAGACATTAAGGCGAATTTTGCCAGTTTGGATCCAGATCAGCCTGCGGTCGCTTGAAAGCTGTTTGACAATAACAAATAGTTTAATTGGATACTGATTGGACTGCGCTGTTCCTGTGACCTGGCTCAAATAATAGAGCTGTCATTAATCAAATGATTTATTTCGAACATTAATCTTTTTTTTGTATTGTCCCTCGGGATCAATGACTCCATTTTTTTCCTGTTGAGATTTGAATACTGCTTAATGCGATGCCAAGTCGGCGTGAGATATGTTGCACCTCCCATTATCGCTCGATTGTTCATTGTCGGCTCGGGTACTACTTGCATGTACCCAAGGTAGTATATTTACATGTTCCCCGGGTACGGTAAATATACTAAAACGTACCCGGGAAATTTAACGCTAAATCGGTCGTTGTCGGCTATATTTTTTATTAATTATATATTCATATTTATGTCAATTTTCAGTAAAATGGCCTGTATATTTTTGGAACACATACTCAAAAAGCATGTTGATGCAGTTTTTTGTTTAAGATAATCGGTTGCGCGTTTTACGCCATCGGATTTTGGGCGGGAATACAACTCGGGTACAGTGTAATATCGACCGAGTACGATTACGTATATTTACCGTAACCGAGGTACATGTAAGTATACTTAAGAGTACCCGGTTACATGTAAGTAGTACCAGAGCCGACAATGACCAATCGAGCTCCATTATCTCTCATGAACCGACTCAATAAAACCGAATTGGCAATATTTGACTAAATTTTTTGGTTTGGTTGCTCTCGAGGGATCGAACAATTTCAGAATCTTCCTAAAAGCCAAGTGGTAAAGTCTCGACTTTTATTGCAGGAGATTGCGTTGCAGGTTTGATCCCCAGAAGCGACATTGAAAACTAGATAACTTTGTTATTTAAAAGGCTGCTAAACCTGATATACTAAGATAATTTTAATTTTCTCTCACATGATGGTCATCATTTATATTATATAAAAACCCACAGCAGTAGTAAACAATTGGACAATAATTAATGAACGCATGTTTCATTTGTAATTGACATTTTGATTTTGACCTGGCCTCGATTTAAATATGTGACTTGACTTTATCAGCACTCTTGTAACAGACTGAGGTTTAAATGTTCCAATGAAAATCACCTTAAACCAGATTTGCTATAATAGAAGTGTGGAAAGTTTTAAGGTTGTGACAAGTAAGCAAAAATTGGTCATTAACGAGAAGCCACAACTGATCTACGACTGTTTAAAACAAGGAAAATACATAGTTCATTAAAAACTAATTTCAGAAGCCACAGGGTAACAGCTTAACGTTCATGTTACCAATGTGTCAGACCAGGGCATTGATTTTGAAATCTAGGACATGCATGGTCGGGTCTTGATGAAGTGAGGAAAAATTGTATTTTAAGTCCTTAATTGACCTGGCTATATTTCTCAAATTATTATAAGCTCAATCAGTATATTTATATCAATATCTATGCCTTGTGTATTGTAAACAAATACACAATCATGCAGTTACATGATTGCAATAAATAATAACAAAGCCACCCATACTATAAAGGTCATCGACAAAGCCTATTGTAAAAATGTGAACACAGTAAGTTATCGCCCTCTCGTGCCAGCAAAACAACACGTTGAAAGGTTGTCAGTTTTGACAGTTCTAATTTCACTTTCATTTTGTGATATCAAACTATTAACAATTATGTGGCTTGGAAAAAAATCTCCATTGCTTATTTAATATATTTTCTGCAAACTTCTTCAAAAAACTTACAACAATACCCGATTTTTTTCGTTAATTCAAACATTACTGACAGGCTACCGCTTTGTTTACATATTTCGCTTAAATTTAGACGGGCGTAGGTAGGACCGCATTACCGCTTCCGAAATGTGTATTCATACTATTGCCTTCGAGGTACTTATCCGATGTTTGACGGAAAGAGCCGAAAATGTGCGATTGTGGGTCAAGTTCCCCACAGGTACTAGTTCCCCGTACCCCCAATTTTTGTTCCGTACCCAAAATTTGTTCCACCCAATTTCTTTCGTACCCAATTTTTTTTCGTACCCACATTTTTTCATCACACCCACATATTTTTCGTACCAACAATTTTCTCGTACACAAAGTTTGTTTCGTACCCATTGTTTTTGTACCCAAATTTGGGTGGTGAAAAGTGTGCAGCCAGTCCGGGACTCGAACCCGGGACACCTCGCTTACAGGGCGAGTGCTCTCCCGACTGAGCTAACCGGGCCGCCACACATCTTTCCACCTATCCCGCTTAAGTTCGGTACCGTGACATTCTCCCCTGCCAAGTTGGAATTTGTCCTCGAATTCGAGTCACAGGGAACAGTGAAATACTGATCCCGACAAACCCACGGGCAGGTTCTATGGAGAACTGTAAACGCCACGGTCCCCCGTTGGGCGCCATTGTCGCCGGGTGGTGAAAAGTGTGCAGCCAGTCCGGGACTCGAACCCGGGACACCTCGCTTACAGGGCGAGTGCTCTCCCGACTGAGCTAACCGGGCCGCCACACATCTTTCCACCTATCCCGCTTAAGTTCGGTACCGTGACATTTCCAAATTATTTTTCGTACCCAATTTTTTTTTCGAATATTTTTTTCGTACCCAAACTTTTTATACCCACATTTTTTTTCGTACCAGCATACACAATTGTGGTAATGTAGATAAACTTAAATTGATGCTTTTATATCCATCCTCTTCAAAAGCATCGTCACACCAGTACTGTCAGTACTTTGATATATTTAAAACGTCTTTATAACAGATGGGGATACAAATGGTATTGGTCAACACGCTTGTTTGCAATCTTAAGAAGACAATACTTAACAAATGAAGTGTACTTATACACATAATATCTTGTTCGGTATATACTTTGATATTCATTCTTTGCAGTGAATACCAAATTCTATTCCCTTAGCTTACTAAACATACCAATATTATTATCTAAATGGTTTTATTAGTGAACATTTATTGATTGATTTTTAAAACTAAGGGGGATTTAACCCTGGTTTTCTGCCTGAAAGATGACCTCTTACCGAAGTGCTGAAGTACTTTTCATTTTCAATAGTATGTTATTATGCCCCGACTAAGATGGCATATAGCAGTAGGACTGTCCGTCCGTCTGAATGGCATTCCGTTTTCAGGATGTTTTTAGGCAACACTTTCGGATATTGAGCTGTTTTTTGGTGAGTCCACCTACATGGCTTACCAATGAAGTGTGAGTCTTATTCCATTGATTTGTTTCGAAGTTATGGGCTTGGACTAACACTTTCTCTAAAATAAACATTTACCGTCTGATTTTTTGGAACGCTTTTAAATAAAGAGCTAAATTTTGTTATGTTTGTCCACCTACATGACTTATAGTTAATGTGTGAGTTTCCTTGCAGTCATAGATTTGTTTTGTGAAATCATGGGCCTTGGACCTACCTAATTTCTCTACAATGGCTACTGTGCGTCTCAAAGGGCAGTATGGGGAATTGTGTTTCTTTAACACCTGTCTTATTTGCGAAGTTATGGGCCTTGGACTTATAAATTGTCTCTAAAAAACCATTTTTCGGAGGGTGTTAACGAAATCTCTCAAGTATTTCCCTGATTTCGCTGATTGTTGGTATGTGAGTCTACCTACATGACTTGCAGATGAAGAGTGTTTTGGAAGAGAAACTTGCGGTTTATATATATATATATATATATATGAGAAAGAAATTGTTCAAACAGTGTAAAACTTAAGTATCTTATACCCTAGCGCTTTCGACTACGTCTTCTTAAGGGGTGTATACAGATATGATACTTATCTGTATACACCCCTGAAGAAGACGTATAGTCGAAAGCGCTAGGGTATAAGATACTCATGTTTTACACTGTTTGAACAATTTCTTTCTGATATATATACTTATTTCTTATTGTTCTTGTATCCGCATGGGATCCTGTGTTTTTGAAAGTATATTCGTTGGTGTTTCATTATATTTTTCAACCATATATATATATATATATATATATATATATAGATAGATAGATAGATATATATATATATATATATATATATATATATATATATATATATTCACACATATGGCCAGTTACGGGGTCTCTGATTTAGAAATAGGTTATGGGGTTCCCACTTTAAATACATGTATCTCCATACCCTTTTTTATCCGATATAAACACGAATTAAGGTATATAGGGGTACCTACTATTATTATTGTATATAAATACGTCATTTATTTAACGTCTTATACAAGGAAATATATAGCGAACTTATGTGCGAGGTATATACAATTTCAATTTCAGACCTGATTGTGGTTTTCGATTTAAGACCTTATTGTGAGATTTGATTGCATTACCTCCCCTACACCCCCCTCATAGTAATTAAAGGAGCCTAGAATGCGGGGTTGTATATAGACCCCGTTTTTTATATTGACCTCGTAAGTAAAGTCTGAAAACTACCGAGACCGCGTAACTGGCACTATATATTGGTATATATATATATATATATATATATATATATATATATATATATATATATATATATATATATATATATATATATATACATAAAATAATGAAAGAGAGGTTATTTTTCAGGTTGTAGGAAACATCGGTACTACAAACAACCACGTTAATGGTATACTTTGTACAAAATTCGGGTTCCTCAAAGTATACTAGAAATTTAATTTATTATATAACAAGTAATTCTAAACAAGAAATAGTATACATTGACCGTATTATAAGCACAATTTATGTTAATAAATATCACTGCGTTATTGCCTACCTGTATACAGCCTGACTTTTTAGTTTTTTTTTCTTCCCAGGTTTTTGGCTTATTAAACATAATGCATTTTGTAAGAGAAATATACGGTTTTCTATAGAAATATATTCATTCCTTTCCCCCATAGAGTCGCGAAACACGGCGCTGAGTGGAAGTCAATGATTTACTACTTAAATGTAGCGAACAATCTTATTGTGGACGAATGCAGTGCCACTGACTGACATGCATTATTCAGTAAATGCAACCGTATGTTAATTTTATTTGAGAAGAAAGAACCTCAAACAGTGTCTGTTACGCTTTTTTTAAAGGTAAACATTTCAAACTGTTAGGAACACGCGTTTGCACAAATAATAGAGCATATAGTTATTTTTCGATATCTATATAACCAGGGCTTTCACTTACAGCTTTGATAGGTAAGCCAAAATGCTTCTTCACCCATACGCATAACAAGAACAATAAATTAACTAAAATATCGACATTCTCGTGTACATACAATTTATTGCTCTTAAACGGAAAAGAGAACAATTATATACAACTGGTATAATCGAACACTATTAAGCATAGCACATACGCAAACATGTTCATGAAAATTCCGAAATCTAAGTACATTTTGAAATGTCATAAACACCACTTCCACAGCTTAACAATTGAATTGTAAATTATGTTTTTAACCGACATCATCATTATCATCAAAATCATTATCAGGATGATCATCAATTGGTACAAATGGCAGTAGGAATACATGTAGGAATAGATTAAATGCAAATCGTTGGTTCCTCGTGCCCCATGCACCTTTTGTATATAGCAATCTGATTAGATCATGAACGCTTAGCAAATTGGTGTCTAGCATATTCAGTAGGACTGGTCGGTTAGGTCGCATTTGTCGGATACAAAATTGTGCAACGTGTTCTGCGAAATTACTCCGTTGCATTATTATCGTTGGTGGTTGTTCTATATTATTAATTCTCATTAATTTCTTCTCGATAGAATAGAATGATGTCCTTGTTTGAAATACGATAAAACAATGACCAAAAGGACCTTCTATTTCTGTTAATATCCATACGCGGCTAATACGTTCATCTTCTCCAATGACACCTATTAGCCTAGCCAAATGCGGCGCACCTAGACACTCTCTCCTTATCCTTACAGGAAACGCTCTCCAGTGAGGATAATAGTTGTCAAAGATGATATTCCAGAGCCTGTTGTGCCTGTTGTCTAAAGCCTAAAAAGAATGATTTTCAAATTATGTTTACTGCATTGATAAGTGTACTAGTGCGAATTACATGTTCAACTTTAAACATAGGCTCCATTTAATTGACATGGAAATGGAAGAATCGCTCATATGTAATAATTCAATCACATTTATTGCAACACATGTTGTCGTAATAAAGAATAATATGGTGTTTACATATTTTACATAATTCAATGGAGAAAGAGGAGAGGATAATAACTAGATTTAAATGTTCCACTAATTTTGTGGTAAATAATAGGGCCTGTATAATATACAATTGGGTCTGAAAGGCTCAGAGTCGCTCACCTGCGATAAAAAGAAATGTCCTGTTCTTTGCAACCCAATATATCAATGGAATAAATGTTCTAACCAAGTTTCATGAAAAGTGAACAAAAAAAGTCCCCCCTGGCGGCCATGTTTTTCAACAGATCTGAATCATTTCTGAACTCGTCCAAGATATCATTGGGACAAATCTTCTGATAAAATTGCATAAAGATCCGACAATAAATATGGCCTCTACAGTGTTAAAATGGCAAATATTCATGACGCACAACCCTTACCCTAACCCACGCACAACGGAAGACATACAAATGGCAAAAGGTAATCACAAATGTTCACCATGAGCAAAACATATTATGCTCATAAAGATTGTCACCATGTTTGAAGATGATATTATTAAAACTAATTGAGTAAACTAAATCAGGATATTATAACAACATTTTTACTCAGCAAGTGTCATTCAGATTGAACTAAAAATGTTACTAAAAGTATTCACAATGCTTCACTATAAACAACTATCGACATACAAAAAACCACCACCACCCCTGAGAGCCTTGTTTTTAAACAAACATTAACTATTTTCAGACTCACCTTTCAATTATCAATAAATCCGTGTTAAAACACAAATCTGCGATAATCACACATACAAAACTCAGACGTCATCAATAAACTGTGTGCCTCAAAAATTATATCCTCTCTTATCTATGGTGCTTCACATCAAAGAAATAGAAGAACAAGGTATCAAGTATCTGATCTAAATAAAGAACAACAAGGTTCCTTCAGAGATGTGTATTGATTTATGATCAGGCAGCTGATAAGGGTCAGTTGGAGTAATTAAGTGTGCATTCATGATTGGAATTTAAACAATTCAAGCTATAAAACGTTTTTTTCTCCCTTAAGTTATTTTCTGCGAAATAAATACTACTACATTAAACTTGGAAACATGCCCGCTCCCTGGTGGCCATGTTTTTCAACCAACCCAAACCATTTTCAAACTTGTCAAAGATATAATTAGGATGAATCTTCTGACAAAGATTTATGAAGATCGAACGATAAATGTGACCTCTAGAGTGTTTACAAAAGCCATATGTAGCCATATAAGGAATAAATGCCCCGACCTCTGGTGGCCATGTTTTTCAAGCAACCGGAACCATTTTCAAACATGTCCAAGATATTATTGGGACAAATCTTCTGACCAAGTTTCATAATGATCGGACTATAAATGTGGCCTCTAAAGTGTTAACAAGGTTTTACTATAGATATATAAGGAAAAATGCCCCGCCCCCTTAGTGGCCATGTTTTCAACATACCGGAACCATTTTCAAACTAATCCATGATATCACTGGGACAAAACTTCTGATTAAGTTTCATGAAGATCAGACAATAAATGTGGCCTCTAGAGTGTTAACAATATTTACTAATAAAAACAATAAATGGCCATAAAATAAAAAGTTCCCGCTCCTGGTGGCCATGTTTTTTAAGCAACCGGAACCATTTTAAACTGGTCCAAGATATCATTGGGAAAAATCTTCAGACCAAGTTTTATGATGATTGGAAAGTAAATGTTGCCTCTAGAGTGTAGACAAGGTTTGACTATAGCCATATAAAGAAAAACGCCCCGCTCCCTGGCGGCCATGTTTTTCAACCAACTGGCATCATTTTCAAACTCTTCCAAGATATTATTGGGATGAATCTTGTGACCAAGTTTCTTAAAGATTGGACAATAAATATGGCCTCTAGAGTGTTAACAATGTTTTACTTAGCCATAAATAGCCATATACGGATAAATGCACCACACCTTGGCATCCGTGTTTTTCAAGCAAACGTAACCATTTTCGAAATCACCCAATATATCATAAAGACCAATCATCTGAACAAAGTTCATGAAGATTGAACAATAAATATAGGCTCTAGTGTGTTAAAAAGTCATCTATTGACGCCGCTTCCCGGTGGCCAAGGCGAAACAAAAGGCGATCACAAAAGCTCACCATGAGCACATTATGCTCAGGTGAGATAAAAATGCCCTGCCTCCTTGGTGGCCATGTCTTTCATCCAACCGTAATCATTTTCGAACTTGTCCAAGATATTATTGGGAAAAATCTTCTGACCAATGTTCATGATGATCGGAAATTAAACTGTTGCCTCTAATGTGTTAACAAGGTTTTACTAAACCATATAAGGATTAATGCCCCGCCTACTAGCGGATGTATTTTTTTTATTCACTGTCATCATTTTGGTACTCGTCCAAGACATTATTGGGATTATTCTTCGGACCAAGTTTCAAGAAGATCCGACAATAAATGTGGTGTCTAGAGGGTTAACAAGGTTTAACTATAGCCTTATATAGATTTAAGGAAAACATCTCGGCCCATTGGCAGCCATGTTTTTCAAGCAAACGTAACCATTTTCGAAATCATCCAAGATATCATTTAGACCAATATTCTTACCAATTCCATGAAGATTGGACAATAAATGTGGCCTCTACAGTGTTAAAAAGATTTTAGTATATTTATATAAGGAAAATGCCCCGCCCCCTTGGCAGCCATGTTTTTCAACCAACGGGAACCATTTTCAAACTAATCCAAGATATCATTAGAACAAATCTTCTTATCCAGTTTCATTAATAGAGGGAAATAAATGTGGCCTCTAGAGTTTTAACAAGGTTTTTCTTAAAGCAATATATAGCCATATCAGGAAAAAATGCTCCGCCCCACTTGTGGCCATGTTTTAAAAACAACCGGAACCATCTTCGAACCTTTCCAAGAAATCAATGCGACTTATTTTCTGACGAAGTTCCATTATTTTCGGAAAATAAATGTGGCCTCTAAAG
Source organism: Dreissena polymorpha (assembly GCF_020536995.1). Classification (NCBI taxonomy): domain Eukaryota; kingdom Metazoa; phylum Mollusca; class Bivalvia; order Myida; family Dreissenidae; genus Dreissena; species Dreissena polymorpha. Next base: position 88,458,176 of record NC_068364.1, read on the forward strand.
TGTTAACAAGGTTTTACTATTGTCATAAAAGGAAAAATGACCCGCTCCCTGGCGACCATATTGTTAAAAAACTGGCATCATTTTCGTACTCTTCCAAGATATAATTGGGTTGAATCTTCTGACCAAGTTTCAAGAAGTTCCGACGATAAATGTGGCCTTAAGAGGGTTAACAAGGTTTTACTATAGTCATACATAGCCATATATGTAAAAATGCCCCGCACCTTGGCAGCCATGTTTTTCAAGCAAACGTTATCATTTTCGAACTCATCCAAGATATCAAATAGACCAATCTTCTGACAAAATTTCATTAAGATTGGACAATTAATGTGGCATCTAGAGTGTTAACAAGGAAAATAGTGACGCCGCACAACGGACGACGGAAAACGGCGATCACAAAAGCTCACCATGAGCACATTGTGCTCAGGTGAGCTAATAAAAATAAATCAACATTGAACCGACACATTGCCTTAAATACACTTAATGTATAGACTACAAACGTTACTATATGACAGGATGCGCGGGCTGCATCTAAGAATACTCAGTTTCGCATTGTTCTTCAATGTTATAAAACTAAGTATGTCCCTAAAATTGGTATTAAGATAAACAAAGCATATGTGTCAAGCTCATGTCAATTGGCGAGATATACTTATCACTGCAGTTATGCTCTTCTGTTGTTGTTTTATTTCTTGTATTGCTTTGTAAGTAGATATGTAGATAGTACTAGATTTAAACAAGAGCATCGCCTAGCGGGTGCAGACCGCTAATCTACTTTTCTTTTTCAAGGTGAAGGGACCTATCTCAGTACTTCAATCAAAAAATTGGGAGGGTGATGGAGAGGTGTTTGGTCATTTATTACATTATCTTTCAAAATAAGAAAAACATTGAAAACAGTAGTTTTTTTTTTTTTTGGGGGGGGGGGGCGATTTTTGGGTGGGATTAATGGACGGTCTTTCAAAAATAAAATAATATAAATAAATATTTGTGTTGGTTTACCCATTTTTCAAAAAACAAATAGGGGCGGGGTTGGGGGTTGAGAGGGGGTATAGTGTGAGGGTGTAGTCATTTATAAGATGATCTTTCGAAAATAAGAAAAATTGGAAAAAAACATTTTTTTTGAGGGGGGAGAGGTATTCTGGGGTGGGGCTTGGGGGATCATTTTGGTGGAGTCTATTGTGGTTTGTCAGGTAAGTGTTAAGTTATGGCAATTTTAGCAATACTTAATAATACTTTAGAAGTAAAGAGGATCTAAACACAAAATTTAACTAAATATTTAAAGTTACTAAGTAAAAAAAGAGTTATGCAACTTGTCCTGTACAGTCCCCTTATAATAGTTAGTTTCGAAGTCTGAAAGCAAAAGCTATGATACTTTAGGAGTAAAATCGACCAATACACAAACCTTTACTAATTTTTCTAAGAATAAAGGGTTCAAAATTCTGTTAAAATTGTTATTATTATTATTATTATTAATTATTAATTATTGATTTATAATAATAATAATTCTGTTCAAATGCCAGTCAGAGTAACATAACTTTGCCTGCAAAGTCCCCTTATGATAGTTAGTAAGAGTTGCAAGTATAAAAGCAATAGCTTTGATACTTTAGGAATGAAGTGGACCTAAACACAAAATTTCACCAAATTTTTATTTTTTTAAGTATAAAAAGAGCACACAATTCTGTCAAAATGCCAGCAAAAGTTATCAAATTTTGCCTGCCCAGTCCCTTTTTGATAGTAAGTAAGTGTATAGAGTTTGAATGCAATAGCTTTGATACTTTATGAAAAAAAATGTATCAAAACACAAAAATTAACTGAACACCTACGCCGACGCCGACGCACAGGTGATAACAAGAGCTATTTTTTTTCAAAAAATAGATGAGCTAATAAAATAATTATGAAACACTTGAGCTCTGGAAAATAAGGCGAAAGGCATGTGCGTAAATTGGTTTCCCAAATGAGCATGTGCAGTCCGCACAATCTGATCAGGGATGACACTTTCCGCCTAAACTGGATTTTTGCTCAGAGGAGACTCTTTTCAAACAATACAAATAAAAGCCGAAAGTGTTGTCCTTGATTTGCCGGTATGGACTGCATATGCTTATTTAGGACAAAACTTTTACAGAGACAAGCTCATTTATATTGTTTTTTAGACAATGTTATAAACATCTATCATCAGCAATATTTATTTAAATTTCTTAGAAGCTAATAAGATGTTAAGAATTGATTAAAGGCCAACACATTAGGACCTTATATACAAGTTAAACATATAAACAATATTTTTAGAAGCATCTCAAGTCCACGGCATGTTAGACATATGCAAAATTACACGATGCCAAAAAACCTCACCAGTCTTTTTTAAACATCTTTACATTTTATTTTTTTACTGATAAAGTAGTTATTAACCGTAACAACAGTTATTTCCCCTAGAGGCAAGAGTTGAACAAAAGTTCAAGAACCGAACACAGAGCCAAACAGGCCATGGGCATGTAATTTCACAGAAAATCAGCATAAAGAAGGAAGTAACACCATTGACTCAACGTGTAACCCACCTGTCTTCCGAAAAGCTGTGGAATAACCCAAGAAAACCATGTCGCTATGCTGCCCTGTGAAACAAACATAGCAAACCTTGTTAGTGTTACTTCCCTTAGAAATATTTAGTTACACATGACTTACCTCCCTTAAAAATATATATAGTTATACCAGAATACATCTAAATGATGATTAGCTTTGGGATTTATGAACATGCCTCCCTTCAAAAAATAATATTGACAGAAAACACTGTTCACAGTTCACTTAAAACAATATACATCAAACAATTAAGTTCTTGCTTTTAGAATATCTTAACACAATGTATATCAACTCTCATCAAAAAATCATTTTTTTCCTAAGGATTAATGAACACATCTATAAAGGTCTTGCATATGTAAGAAAAGAATTGCATAGAGGTTGGTATTACAACGGAGGATATCCCATGAAACAACAGTCATTGTTTTAGTTTTATCTACGTGTTTGTTCAAATTTGGGACAGGTATTAAAGTGTTGGGAAAAGTGTTATATACTAATGGGAACAAGAGTACCGCCTAGCGAGTGCAGACCGCACATCTATTTTTCTTTTTAAAGGTGATGGGACCTATCTCAATACTTCAATCAAAAAGGGGGAGGGGTGGGGTGGAGAGGGGTGTATAGTGTAGGGGTGTGGTCATTTATTGCATTATCATTATCAAAATTTAATACTTTGACATTCAGAGTCAAGGTCATTCAAAGGTCAAGGTCAAATTCAACTTGCCAGGTACAGTATCCTCATAATAGTAAGACAGTATTTGAAGTTTGAAAGCAGTAGCCTGGATACTTTAGAAGTAAAGTGGATCTAAACAGTATAAAAAGGGCGCATAATTCCGTAAAAATGCCAGCCAGAGTTATGTTATCTTGCCTGCCCAGTCCCCTCATGATAGTATGTAAGTGTAGCAAATTTAAATGCAACAGCTTTGATACTTTATGAGCAAAATGGACCTAAACACAAAACTTACCCGAATTTAATTTTTTTAACCAACTGTCATCATTTTGGTACTCGTCCAAGATATTATTGGGATTATTCTTCGGACAAAGTATCAAGATGATCCGACAATAAATGTAGTGTCTAGATAGTTAAAAAGGTTTTACTATAGCCATATATAGCCATATTAGGAAAACATCCCGGCCCCTTGGCAGCCATGTTTTCCAAGCAAACGTAACCATTTTCAAAAACATCCAAGATATCATTAAGACCAATCTTCTTACCAAATTTCATGAAGATTGGACAATAAATGTGGCCTTTACAGTGTTAACAAGATTTTAGTATATCTATATAAGGAAAAATGCCCCGCCCTATTGGCGGCCATATTTTTCAACCAACGGGAACAATTTTCAAACTAATCCAGATATCATTGAGACAAATCTTCTTACCAAGTTTCATGAAAATCGGGCTATAAATGTGACCTCTAGAGTGTTAACAAGGTTTTTCTTAAAGCAATATATAGCCATATCAGGAAAATTGCTCCGTCCCACTTGTGGCCATGTTTTAAAAACAACCGGAACCATTTTCGAACCTTTCCAAGTAATCAATGGGACTTATTTTCTGACCAAGTTCCATTATGATCGAAAAATAAATGTGGCCTCTAAAGTGTTAACAAGGTTTTACTATTGTCATATTAGGAAAAATGCCCCGCCCCCTGGCGACCATATTGTTCAACAAACTGGCATCATTTTCGTACTCTTCCAAGATATAATTGGAATAAATCTTCTGACCAAGTTTCAAGAAGATCCGACGATAAATGTGGCCTTAGGAGGGTTAACTTGGTTTTACTATAGTCATATATAGCCATATAAGTAAAAATGCCCCGCACCTTGGCAACCATGTTTGTCAAGCAAACGTAATCATTTTCGAACTCATCCAAGATATCAAATAGACCAATCTTCTGACAAAATTTCATTAAGATTGGAAAATGTGGCATCTAGAGTGTTAACAAGGCAAATAGTGACGCCGCACAACGGACGACGGAAAAAAAGGCGATCACAAAAGCTCACCATGAGCACATTGTGCTCAGGTGAGCTAAGAAAAATAAATCAACATTGAACCGCCACATTGCCTTAAATACACTTAATGTATAGACTACAAACGTTACTATATGACAGGATGCGCGGGCTGCATCTAAGAATATTCAGTTTCGCATTGTTCTTCAATGTTATAAAACTAAGTATGTCCCTAAAATTGGTATTTAAATAAACATTGCATATGTGTCACGCTCGTGTCAATTGGCGAGATATACTTATCACTGCAGTTATGCTCTTTTGTTGTTGTTTTATTTCTTGTATTGCTTTGTAAATAGATATGTAGATAGTACTAGATTTAAACAAGAGCATCGCCTAGCGGGTACCGACCGCTAATCTATTTTTCTTTTTAAAGATGAAGGGACCTATCTCAGTACTCTAATCAAAAAGGAGGAAGGGCGATGGAGAGGAGTTTGGTCATTTATTACATAATCTTTCGAAAATAAGAAAAAAAATGAAAACAGTTTTTGTTTGGGGGGGGGGGGGAGCGATTCTTGGGTGGGATTAATGGACGGTCTTTCAAAAATAAAATAATATAAATAAATATTTGTGTTCGTTTAACCATGTTTCAAAAAAAAATTGGGGGGGGAGGCGGGGTTGGGGGGGTTGAGAGGGGGTATAGTGTTAGGGTGTGGTCATTTATTAGATGATCTTTCAAAAATAAGAAAAAATGGAAAAAACGTATTTATTATTTTTTTTTGGGGGGGGGCGGATTCTAGGGTGAGGCGTGGAGGATCATTTTGGTGGAGTCTATTGTGGTATGTCAGGTAAGTGTTGATTTGTCAAAGTATGAATACAATCTGATCATAAATAAAGAAGTTATGGCAATTTTAGCAATACTTAATAATACTTTAGAAGTAAAGAGGATCTAAACACAAAATTTAACTAAATATTTAAAGTTACTAAGTAAAAAAAGAGTTATGCAACTTGTCCTGTACAGTCCCCTTATAATAGTTGGTTTCGAAGTCTGAAAGCAAAAGCTATGATACTTTAGGAGTAAAATCGACCAATACACAAACCTTTACTAATTTTTCAATTTTCTAAGAATAAAGAGACCACAATTCTGTTAAAATTGTTATTATTATTATTATTATTAATTATTAATTATTGATTTATAATAATAATAATTCTGTTCAAATGCCAGTCAGAGTAACATAACTTTGCCTGCAAAGTCCCCTTATGATAGTTAGTAACAGTTGCAAGTATAAAAGCAATAGCTTTGATACTTTAGGAATGAAGTGGACCTAAACACAAAATTTTAACAAATTTTCAATTTTTTAAGTATAAAAAGAGCACATAATTCTGTCAAAATGCCAGCAAAAGAGATCAAATTTTGCCTGCCCAGTCCCTTCATGATAGTAAGTAAGTGTATAGAGTTTGAATGCAATAGCTTTGATACTTTATGAACAAAGTGTATCAAAACACAAAAATTAACTGAACACCGACGCCGACGCCGACGCACAGGTGATAACAAGAGCTATTTTTTTTCTCAAAAAAATAGATGAGCTAATAAAATAATTATGAAACACTTGAGCTCTGGAAATAAGGCGAAAGGCATGTGCGTAAATTGGTTTCCCAAAAATGCATGTGCAGTCCGCACAATCTGATCAGGGATGACACTTTCCGCCTTAACTGGATTTTGCTCAGAGGAGACTCCCTTCAAGCAATACCAATAAAAGCCGAAAGTGTTGTCCTTGATTTGCCGGTATGGACTGCATATGCTTATTTGGGACAATTTTTTTTACAGAGACTAGCTCATTTATATTGTTTTTTAGACAATGTTATAAACATCTATCATCAGCAATATTTATTTAAATTTCTTAGAAGCTAATAAGATGTTAAGAATTGATTAAAGGCCAACACATAAGGACCTTATATACAAGTTAAGCATAAAAACAATATTTTTAGAAGCATCTCAAGTCCACGGCATGTTAGACATATGCAAAATTACAAGATGCAAAAAAACCTCACCAGTCTTTTTTTTTAAACATCTTTACATTTTATTTTTTACTGATAAAGTAGTTATTAACCGTGCCAACAGTTTTTTCTCCTAGAGGCAAGAGTTGAACAAAAGTTCAAGAACCGAACACAGAGCCATACAGGTCATGGGCATGTAATTTCACAGAAAATCAGCATAAAGAAGGAAGTCACACCATTGACTCTACGTGTAACCCACCTGTCTTCTGCGAAGCTGTGTGCCATGAATACGCCCAGAAAACCATGTCGCTATGAAACTGACTATGCTGCCCTGTGAAACAAACATAGCAAACCTTGTTAGTGTTACTAACCTTAGAAATATTTAGTTACACATGACTTACCTCCCTAAAAAATATATATAGTTATACCAGAATACATCTAAATGATGATTAGCTTTTGGATTTATGAACATGCCTCCCTTTCAAAAAATAATATTGACATAAAACACTGTTCACAGTTCACTTAAAGCAATATACATCAAACAATTAAGTTCTTGCTTTTAGAATATCTTAACACAATGTATATCAACTCTCATCAAAAAATCATTTTTTTCCTAAGGATTAATGAACACATCTATAAAGGTCTGGCATATGTAAGAAAAGGATTGCATAGAGGTTGGTATTAAAACGGGGGATATCCCATGAAACAACAGTCATTATTTTAGTTTTATATACGTGTTTGTTCAAATTTGGGACAGGTATTAAAGTGTTGGGAAAAGTGTTATATACCAATGGGAACAAGAGTACCACCTAGCGAGTGCAGACCGCACATCTATTTTTCTTTTTAAAGGTGATGGGACCTATCTCAATACTTTAATCAAAAAGGGGGAGGGGTGGGGTGGAGAGGGGTGTAATGTGTAGGGGTGTGGTCATTTATTGCATTATCATTATCAAAATTTAATACTTTGACATTGAGAGTCAAGGTCATTCAAAGGTCAAGGTCAAATTCAACTTGCCAGGTACAGTATCCTCATAATAGTAAGAAGTATTTGAAGTTTGAAAGCAGTAGCCTTGATACTTTAGAAGTAAAGTGGATCTAAACAGTATAAAAAGGGCGCATAATTCCGTAAAAATGCCAGCCAGAGTTATGTTATCTTGCCTGCCCAGTCCCCTTATGATAGTAAGTAAGTGTAGCAAATTTAAATGCAACAGCTTTGATACTTTATGAGAAAAATGGACCTAAACACAAAACTTGCCCGAATTTAATTTTTTCAACCAACTGTCATCATTTTGGTACTCGTCCAAGATATTATTGGGATTATTCTTCGGACAAAGTATCAAGATGATCCGACAATAAATGTAGTGTCTAGATAGTTAACAAGGTTTTACTATAGCCATATATAGCCATATTAGGAAAACATCCCGGCCCTTTGGCAGCCATATTTTCCAAGCAAACGTAACCATTTTCGAAAACATCCAAGATATCATTAAGACCAATCTTCTTACCAAATTTCATGAAGATTGGACAATAAATGTGGCCTTTACAGTGTTAACAAGATTTTAGTATATCTATATAAGGAAAAATGCCCCGCCCCATTGGCGGCCATATTTTTCAACCAACGGGAACCATTTTCAAACTAATCCAGATATCATTGAGACAAATCTTCTTACCAAGTTTCATGAAGATCGGGCTATAAATGTGACCTCTAGAGTGTTAACAAGGTTTTTCTTAAAGCAATATATACCCATATCAGGAAAATTGCTCCGTCCCACTTGTGGCCATGTTTTAAAAACAACCAGAACCATTTTCGAACCTTTCCAAGTAATCAATGGGACTTATTTTCTGACCAAGTTCCATTATGATCGAAAAATAAATGTGGCCTCTAAAGTGTTAACAAGGTTTTACTATTGTCATATTAGGAAAAATGCCCCGCCCCCTGGCGACCATATTGTTCAACAAACTGGCATCATTTTCGTACTCTTCCAAGATATAATTGGGATGAATCTTCTGACCAAGTTTCAAGAAGATCCGACGATAAATGTGGCCTTAGGAGGGTTAACTTGGTTTTACTATAGTCATATATAGCCATATAAGTAAAAATGCCCCGCACCTTGGCAACCATGTTTGTCAAGCAAACGTAATCATTTTCGAACTCATCCAAGATATCAAATAGACCAATCTTCTGACAAAATTTCATTAAGATTGGAAAATGTGGCATCTAGAGTGTTAACAAGGCAAATAGTGACGCCGCACAACGGACGACGAAAAAAAAGGCGATTACAAAAGCTCACCATGAGCACATTGTGCTCAGGTGAGCTAAGAAAAATAAATTAACATTGAACCGCCACATTGCCTTAAATGCACTTAATGTATAGACTACAAACGTTACTATATGACAGGATGCGCGGGCTGCATCTAAGAATATTCAGTTTCGCATTGTTCTTCAATGTTATAAAACTAAGTATGTCCCTAAAATTGGTATTTAAATAAACATTGCATATGTGTCACGCTCGTGTCAATTGGCGAGATATACTTATCACTGCAGTTATGCTCTTTTGTTGTTGTTTTATTTCTTGTATTGCTTTGTAAATAGATATGTAGATAGTACTAGATTTAAACAAGAGCATCGCCTAGCGGGTACCGACCGCTAATCTATTTTTCTTTTTAAAGATGAAGGGACCTATCTCAGTACTTCAATCAAAAAGGAGGAAGGGCGATGGAAAGGAGTTTGGTCATTTATTACATAATCTTTCGAAAATAAGAAAAAAAAATGAAAACAGTTTTTTTTTGGGGGGGGAGCGATTCTTGGGTGGGATTAATGGACGGTCTTTCAAAAATAAAATAATATAAATAAATATTTGTGTTCGTTTAACCATGTTTCAAAAAAAAATTGGGGGGGGGGCGGGGTTGGGGGGTTGAGAGGGGGTATAGTGTTAGGGTGTGGTCATTTATTAGATGATCTTTCAAAAATAAGAAAAAATGGAAACAAACGTATTTATTATTAATTTTTTTTTTTGGGGGGGGGGGGGGGACGGATTCTGGGGTGGGGCGTGGAGGATCATTTTTGTGGAGTCTATTGTGGTATGTCAGGTAAGTGTTGATTTGTCAAAGTATGACTACAATCTGATCATACATAAAGAAGTTATGGCAATTTTAGCAATACTTAATAATACTTTAGAAGTAAAGAGGATCTAAACACAAAATTTAACTAAATATTTAAAGTTACTAAGTAAAAAAAGAGTTATGCAACTTGTCCTGTACAGTCCCCTTATAATAGTTAGTTTCGAAGTCTGAAAGCAAAAGCTATGATACTTTAGGAGTAAAATCGACCAATACACAAACCTTTACTAATTTTTCAATTTTCTAAGAATAAAGAGACCATAATTCTGTTAAAATTGTTATTATTATTATTATTATTAATTATTAATTATTGATTTATAATAATAATAATTCTGTTCAAATGCCAGTCAGAGTAACATAACTTTGCCTGCAAAGTCCCCTTATGATAGTTAGTAAGAGTTGCAAGTATAAAAGCAATAGCTTTGATACTTTAGGAATGAAGTGGACCTAAACACAAAATTTAAACAAATTTTCAATTTTTTAAGTATAAAAAGAGCACATTATTCTGTCAAAATGCCAGCAAAAGAGATCAAATTTTGCCTGCCCAGTCCCTTCATGATAGGAAGTAAGTGTATAGAGTTTGAATGCAATAGCTTTGATACTTTATGAACAAAGTGTATCAAAACACAAAAATTAACTGAACACCGACGCCGACGCCGACGCACAGGTGATAACAACAGCTATTTTTTTTTCTCAAAAAATAGATGAGCTAATAAAATAATTATGAAACACTTGAGCTCTGGAAATAAGGCGAAAGGCATGTGCGTAAATTGGTTTCCCAAAAAAGCATGTGCAGTCCGCACAATCTGATCAGGGATGACACTTTCCGCCTTAACTGGATTTTGCTCAGAGGAGACTCCCTTCAAGCAATACCAATAAAAGCCGAAAGTGTTGTCCTTGATTTGCCGGTATGGACTGCATATGCTTATTTGGGACAATTTTTTTTTACAGAGACTAGCTCATTTATATTGTTTTTTAGACAATGTTATAAACATCTATCATCAGCAATATTTATTTAAATTTCTTAGAAGCTAATAAGATGTTAAGAATTGATTAAAGGCCAACACATAAGGACCTTATATACAAGTTAAGCATAAAAACAATATTTTTAGAAGCATCTCAAGTCCACGGCATGTTAGACATAAACAAAATTACAAGATGCCAAAAAACCTCACCAGTCTTTTTTTTTAAACATCTTTACATTTTAGTTTTTTACTGATAAAGTAGTTATTAACAGTGCCAACAGTTTTTTCCTCTAGAGACAAGAGTTGAACAAAAGTTCAAGAACCGAACACAGAGCCATACAGGCTATGGGCATGTAATTTCACAGAAAATCAGCATAAAGAAGGAAGTCATACCATTGACTCTACGTGTAACCCACCTGTCTTCTGCGAAGCTGTGGGCCATGAATACGCCCAGAAAACCATGTCGCTATGAAACTGACTATGCTGCCCTGTGAAACAAACATAGCAAACCTTGTTAGTGTTACTAACCTTAGAAATATTTAGTTACACATGACTTACCTCCCTAAAAAATATATATAGTTATACCAGAATACATCTTAATGATGATAAGCTTTTGGATTTATGAACATGCCTCCCTTTCAAAAAATAATATTGACATAAAACACTGTTCACAGTTCACTTAAAGCAATATACATCAGGCAATTAAGTTCTTGCTTTTAGAATATCTTAACACAATGTATATAAACTCTCATCCAAAACTCAATTTCTTCCTAAGGATTAATGAAAAAACCTATGGTCTGGCATATGTAGGAAAAGATTTGCGTAGAGGTTGGTATTTACACGAAGGATATCTCATGAAACAACAGTCAGTCCGTTTAGTTTTAAATACGTGTTTGTTCAAATTTGGGGCTGGCATTCAAGTGTTGGAAAAAGTGTTGTATACTAATGGGAGAAAGAGAACCGCCTAGCGAGTGCAGACCGCCCATCTATTTTTTTTTAGATGTTGGGACCAATCTCAATACTTCAATCAAAAAGGGGGAGGGCTGGGGGCGGAGATGGGTGTATAGTGTATGGGGTGTGGTCATTTATTACATTATCTTTCAGTTTCCAAAAAAACATTCGGGGGTCGGGGAGGGGTGAGAGGGGGGTTTAGTGTGGGGTGTGGTCATTTATTAGATGATCTTAAAAAAGAACAAAATGGAAAAACATGTGTGGGGAGTTCTGGGATAGGGCGTGGCGGATGGTTTGGGTGGAGTCTATTGTGGTATGTCAGGTAATTGGTTTTTTTTTCAAAGTATGAATTAAATCTGATCATACATAAAGAAGTTATGGCAATTTTAGCAAAATTTAATACTTTGATATTGAGAGTCAAGGTCATTCAAAGTTCAATGTCAAATTCAACTTTCAAGGTACAGTTCCCTCATAATAGTAAGAAAGTATTGATTCCATGAAAATGCCAGCCAGAGTTATGTACATTTGCCTGCCTAGTCCCCTAATGATAGTATGTAAGTGTAGCAAGTTTGAATGCAACAGCATTGAAACTTTAGAAAAATGGACCTAAACACAAAACTTACCAACATTTTCAATTTTCTAAGTATAAAAGGGGCCATATTTCTGTGAAAATGCCAGTCAAAGTTACATTACTTTGCCTGCACAGTCCCCTAATGATAGTAAGTAAGTGTTGCAAGTATGAAAGCAATATCTTTGATACTAAAGGAATAAAGTGGACCTAAACACAAACCGTAACACAAGTTTCAATTTTCTAAGTATAAAAGGGGCCATAATTCTGTCGAAATGCCAGTCAGAGTTACATAAATTTGCCTGTTCAGTCGCCTAATGATAGTTAGTAAGTGTTGCAAATATGAAAGCAATAGCTTTGATACTTTAGGAATAAAATGGACCTTAACACAAAACTTACCAAAATATTTAATTTTCTAATAATAAAAAGGGTCCTGCCCAGGCCCCTCATGATAGTAAGTAAGTGTGACAAGTTTGAATGCAATAGCTTTGATACTTTATGAGAAAAGTGGACCTTAACACAAAACTTAACCTAAACACAAAACTTAACCTGACTCCGACACTGAAGCTCAGGTGATGACAATAGCTCATAATTGTTTAAAACAATAGATGAGCTAATAAAAACGTCTCGATTGGCATATTATATATGCAGATTTGTTCTCAAAAATAACAAAGTAGGTTTGCAAGTTTATAAACATGAGAGAATGACCCTTAAAACCTTGGAGTCGTTTGCTACAAAATAATAAATACTGATTATGTTTGTCTTTGAATTTGGTGCTATGTGTTACCATTCCAAAGTACGTCGTTCACGTAAACTGCGAATAACTGTCCACTGGTTCTACGGTTATACTAAAAGAGATCTGAAATAAAAGCATAACCAGCGTCTTCATTATTACACAATAACAAGAGAGTCATGATGGCTTTTGGTTGATAAACCCAGATAAACAATAACTTGTAATTTCGTTAGACATCCGAATGTGACCTACTAAAGAGGACATTAGTGCGAACAAAATGCAGACAAGGAAGACAATTAGACGGAATAACTCCTTCGAAGTCGTATAAAGTATGTTTTTGAATAAATTGTTTTATTTGTATTCAGCCACGTTCTGCCTCTACTTTCTGATGGCGGTGTTTAGAATGGCCCTCGCCCTTCCTTTCGTCCTTCTGATAATTGTGTCGCGCGTAACTATATTGCGGCCCAATATTAAAAAGCGTGTGGTCTTGCGCACCTCAATATTATGCTTGGTGTTTTGAAATCAACGGAGTTATGGCCATTTCAGTTACATTTGTTTTATATGTGCCGCATGAGACTGATAACGTTTGGTGATCAAAGGATGACATATTAACCAGCATGCAAACTTAAACATCTGTATAGTTTGGTTCCTATTTTATTCCGATTTGTTCGCGCGTTACCCTTAGCATATTGCTGGTGGCTGGAAGACACCTTGCAAACATGCTATCCAGCAAGTCAGATAGGGCAGCTAAATATTTACTTTAAAATTTTGGGCGAAATAGTTGTTTTAAGTCAAACAAGATGTGTTTGTTAAACACTATGTCCCCCCATGTATTTGAACTTTGACCTTGAAGGATGACCTTGAAATTTCACCACTCAAAATGTGAAGCGCTATGAGATAAACATTCATGCCAAATATAAAGTTGCTATCTTTAATATTGCAAACGCTTTGGCAAATGTTAATGTTGAAAGAACCAACAAACCATCAAACCAACAAACCAACCAACAAACCAACAGACAGGGCAAAAACAATATGTCCCCCAGTATATACCAGGGGACATAAAAATGGGTATTGGAGTGGAATTTGATGGAAAATGTATGTGCATAAGATAGTTTTGACCGCAGACTATTGACTGAATTAATCAAATACATGTATAACATGTTAATTTCTATAATCGCTAGCGCATAGTTTATGTCAAATTATTAAACATAATGGTGTGATTATTCTAGCAATTATTGTCAAAAACAACAACGGTCTTAGATCTCAAAAGGACGGTAGTTATGGTAATAATAAATTTTGTGTTCACCAGCATATTCATTTTTCAACTTGTATTTATTAACGTTTTCAAACCATGCTCTCACATTAATTGTGTGTGGAAATCAAGTATTTTGCATACTATTGTGTAGAAATATCGTTTCTTTAGAAAAGAAGCACTCACTTATAGTAACATTCTGTAGATTCATCATTGGGGCTGTCCAAAACACAATTTTAAAGCGGGTATAAACGATTTTTATATGTGCTGAATTGTAAAATATTAATACAAATATGTTATAATAACACACAATATGCAAGAAAAATGATACATATAAGACGAATTTCATAAAATACAGCAAATACAAATTAGCGCCCCGAGCCGATTGTGAAGAAGATAATTCGTAATTATTTTCCTACAATAACCGATGCATTCGTCTTTTTAGTAAGTGTTCGTGTGTCGTATGAATCGATATCGCTGCAGGAATTTCAAATGAACCGTTAAACTAAATTTAGATTCACATCGTACATGCATGATATACATGCTGGCGAATTCGGCTGTACAGCCTTTTTCGATTTCAGAATTAAATATCTGGCTTATTTAGCATTTTTCGACACATGTTCTTCTTAACTTTTATTTTAGTTTATATTGAAATATATGTATAATAAGTTTTTTACACATTTTATATTAATTAATAAATATTTGACAAGATCGTATATACCCGCTTTAAGCCTTTTGCATTAGTTAATTTTAAATTTGCATGCGTCATTGTACTCCAAAATACTCACATTTGTTTCAATAAAAACACAATCACGAAACAGAGGAATACATAGCAATAATATTTTTTAATGCATACATGTTATATGTGGTTTACCAGTAAGACGAATTACTCAGACACATAACTAAAACTGTTGGAGTGCTTTCTTTCGATTGGCATGTGTTTAAGTACGAAAATGAATTGTGCAAGTAATGAAACAATCTCTCATTACGCTTAGTATGAAAACAATATAAAATGCCTAATATTTACTTATGAATATCATATTATGCAGTAGCCTATATTAAACCTATATTAAGACTGTTTTTTAAGCATTGCCAAGTGAACGTATCTGTATTCATAACAACCCGTGTAAATTCATTCTTAATATATTATATAAAGTGTATACACAAATAACGCCAATGCGTAATATGTTTAAATAAAGCACATACTACTACTCATTCAAGGTTAGTACACATTTGCTAACTTTCTACAGTAAATGTGTCATTATATGCATTTCAAACTTACTCAAGTTTATAACATTTAAAAAGTAAATTACCTAAGTTATTATCAAAACACCTTACCTACGAAACATCCGTTTAACAGACTGCACAAAAGTGATTACATTTATTCAATGAAACTTGTTTTATCTATTAAATCATGACTCAAATGCACATGGTATCCGGCCTGGCAGACTGCTTGTTTGTAATACTTTAAAGGGCAGTGAAGTACAAAGACTAATTTGTGCAGACGATGTTCGTGCATGAGTCAGAGTTTGGTTAACAGCTGTCATCAATTGACGAGATGCTGATAAACATATGGTAGGATATCCGCTGAGAAGTAGTGTTATAAATGGATATTTATGTTAGTTTGCAAATTTGTCAATACACCGTCTTAAATCTATTGCTCAAAATAATGTACATGCTATTTCGAATTCATCTCTGAGAGAACAGAGGCAATTCGAACGGCTCAAGTTGTTTCCCTTTATAAACTAGCTACATGCTCAAGCTACATTTAACATTTTGATTCTAATTACTATCAAGTTATAGAAATCACCCACCATCTTGAGCCTGAATTATTTCATGCGCTCAAGTGATAAGACGAAGGCATGCTATTTAGCTTAGTATTGAAATAAAACAGGATTATGGTCACAAGTTTCCCGGAAATTGCGTATATCTTACGGAAACAAAATTTATTTAGTGACAAATGACGATAATAACAATCAAGTAACGTTTACAGTACGCCCCTTTTAAAAAATACATATAAGATGGATTTTTATTGGCAGTTGTGGCAATCAGTATTTTATTTCTTAAGTTCGTAAATCCAGACAGTTTGATCTTATGCTAAAAAATCGAATATTCGAATATATTGGGATAATGAAAAACTTATATTCAATTATTGGTTCAGTATTCGAATCATCTCTAATAATTAAAACAAGATGTGTTTGTGAAAAACTATGACCCCCCATATATTTGACACTTGACCTTGAAGGATGACCTTGACCTTTCATCACTCAAAATGTGCAGCTACATGAGATACATATGCATGTCAAATATGAAGTTGCTATATTGAATGAGCGATTTCAACCCATATAATTAACCTTTGACCTTGAAGAATGACCTTGATCTTGAACTTTCACCAGTCAAAATGTGAAGCTCCATGAGATACAAATGCATGCCAAATATGAAGTTGCTATCTGCAATATTGCATAAGTTATGGCAAATATTAAAGTTTTACGCACAAACAAACCAACAAACAAACTAACAGACAAGGCAATTACAAAATGTCCCCCAGAATATACTGGGGACATAAGAAACATAAAAAGAATATTTAGCCTTGATTCCTATGTCTTCAATGAAATATATATATTTTTCGGTTGCATCTTTCTATGGTATCGATCCCAATGGACAATGCCTAGCCGTCACTGGATTTATTTAATGATTTGCAATTGGGCCGGTCAAGAACCTGCAATCATATGTGTCAAAATAAGCGCTTTTGCTGAATGCTTTATGTGTATTGAATAAAGTGTGTATTATTAAAAACGAAAGCTTATTGCACGATATACTTGCATAAAGCTCCCCTTACAGTTGCTGTTCTCAGAATTATTGCATATCGTAAACATAAACACTATATGAATGTTGTATATTGAACAAAGTTAAATTTAAACTATTGTGCTCGTTGGTTGGAATTACACACTATCAACATAAATACTAACACATTGTTATCAAGTCCAAACAGCGTAAGACACGTTTATCGCGTTTATAAGCAAAAAAGCTGATAGCTCACAAATGAATAAATGACCAGATATAACAAAGAAAATGCTTCATTTCAATGTTTAACTTCGAAACTTGACATAGACGCATCGATTTTTGAATTATGTTCGAAGAAATGCATCATAAGCGTCTGCTTGGAAAGTATCTCATGAACATTAAAACCAAGTACTTCGACAATACATCCAAAATACATTTTCGTTCCTCCTTGAAAATGTGTATCAACTTGTGCACTGTTTATGCCTTAATAAAGACCGTTTGGTTATGTTTATGCACAGCACATTAATACAATAATACGAAGTATGTTTGTTAAGACAAAACATATGCAGATAATTCAAAACTCTTAGAATAGTCGTTGTTGTATTCCAAAGGCTTACAGAAATATATATTAATTATATTATATTTGCAAATGAAAATAAGCTCACGGTCAAACAGATTGCGCCTTATCGTCATTTCTGAGTTGCTGAAATGTATATTCAGTTTATAAATATAAAAGAATGCACAGTCGTTCCCATCTTGAACACCGTAACCAAAAGGTGATTCTTCATTGAAGATATCAATTGAACGGACTATGGCTTCGAACAATTCGCAGTTGTTAGAGACTATGCGGTCTTATCCATTTTATGGCATGAAACGATGTTAACTTCTAACTGGTCTAAAATGGTAAAATATATTGAATCTTCGTCATGTAGAATGCAAATTGACAGGAACGTTGTTTTTTTTTTTGCGAAATTGACGTCATTAGGTAATGGGGACTTGTACTTGTACGGCTTATTTCCGTCAAGTCTCTTAATGTTTTTAATCATATGATAGTGTATCTCAAGACATGCAAACGGAAGGACGAGCAAATACGTAGAATGGTAGTCTGTTTCCATTAGTCTCTCCACCCCAATTACCTCATACGGTGTATACGGACATGACTTGCTGGGTCTTACGTATAATCTTTGGTATTGAATATGAACTGCCATTGTGTATTGTCTGGATCCTGTTAATGCAATACAAATCACCAAGTCGTCGCAACCAATCATGTCTATGAGGCGTCGCACTGCCCGGATGTACTCAGCGGCTACAATAAATATGAGAGAGATACACTAGGTTTGAATAGACTGAATTCATTAACGGACAAGCCTTTGAATAATCGAAATGTATGCCGTCGGGGATACCAATGGCCATTTCATAAAGGCTATAAAGGGAGTTGTTTTCAAAAATATTATGCGAGTACAAATTTTGAAAACTAGCATTTCTTCTTAAGTGTTGCTTAATATGTTCGTACCGTTATAACATGCGTTAAACGGAAAGTACAACGAATTGCCCAACAAGTGTGAGGTAATCTAACTGGCTAGAATTAAAAGTCTACTTAAGGGAGCTTATGGTTGGATTATACACTTCTACAGACACCAACTTGTATACGTACATAAAACCAATTTCACAAGCAAACAGTACTCTACATAATATCACATTAATTTCATAAAGCTAACTGAGAACAATACAATCAGCAGAAATCCATCAGTACCAAGCTTTGCATTGTTTACAAAAAAAAAACGATCAACAACTAACCTAATATGGTGTTCAGTTGTTTTTAATTAATCTAATTTTTTAAACATTGAACAAAATTTCTCAATTGTCCCGCAAACCTCAACGTTTGACGAAACATTGATTAATCGCAATTCCATTACGAGTAATGACAAAACAAAATCCAAGATGATGAATTTTATTAATAAAAGCACCTTGAAAAGTGTGGATGTATGGCCTCGCTTTTGCTATTTTAGTTGCCGGGACCAGTCACATATACGGCTGAGAAAAATAGTCTAAAGTTTCAACACACTAGGACAACGCTTTTCCTTATATGTTAGTTTTGTCATTTTAATATTTCCAAAAATGAAAGGCTATGAACGGCTATGCAGATTGCTAAAAAACAGTGGATATATTTTAAAGAATGCAGAAATATGTTCAACAAGAAAATCAAAACACATCTGTGTTATACCACATATAAAATATTACAATTAAATTTTATAATTACCAACTGATTTAAGCTGGGCAATAAATTGCGTATAGATTTTAACTTTATTCTTTAGAATGAAAGGCTACCTCCATAGCGGTTGTCACTGTTCTTACATGTAAAATAATCAAATATCAATTGTATTTTAAATGCATCTTATAGGTTACTATATAATATATATATATATACTTTTACCATAATTACTCTTGCTTTTTGGTTAGTAAAAAATAATAAGGTTATGTTACGATCCACTATCTTTATGGCATTCATCTGTCGTGTTTTTACCGACATCAGGGTATTTAATACGTGTGATGTGCAAGCAGAATTACGCAGAATGACGCAACTCGGAAAATTAAGAGTCGTTAATTATTTTGAAAATCCGGATGTCGGAAAAAATGAGCCACACAAAACAAATATTACCCCACAAAAAGAATGAAAGAGTGTCCAAAAACTTAAGGGTATTTCATTAGAATATGTACTGTAATATACAGAATTTTCAAAAGAGCTGAAATAATATTGGTAAGTATAAGGGTTTTCGTACGCCTTTATATTGGAGCGTAATACCTACATATCTTGCACATAGCAACAAAATATAACTCTGTCAAATTCACTTTTAAATATTTATGTTCATTTTGCAACGGTAGGGCAAACACATTCGGCTGTGATGGTATCCTTGTATAATCAGAATGTCATACGCAGTAGAGATCACAGGAACAAGTTTGACATTGTAAACGGATTTTTAGCATTGTAAGAGAACGCAACGCAAGATTTCTTCCAGCAGTGGATGTTAAACACAACTTCGTACACTTTGTTTCCCGATTTGAATTCAGAAAGGCTTGCACAATCTTTTGGTCAAGTACAAAGGTTTTTCGCCAGTTTCTTTGCTTATAGGTTAAGTTGTATAACAGTTAAAGTACAATGGTTTAAAGCACTGGTTTGAGCGACCTACCTAGCAGTTCAGTACCTTAAGATAAAGATATTGTGTTAAATATGGTCAATATAAAAACATTATCGATTCGAAGATTACCAATACCGCGTATGAAACAATACAATTTTGAGTAATTTCGAGTACATGATTAGCAGAGACAGTTCTTGATTAATTTGTATAATATCCGAAGCTGCATAGTATAGTCCACTTCATTCATACATTTTAACAACTAACTTTTAAATACTAAGGATTTTTTTTATTAATACGGACATTCTAGGGCATATACATATATTAACATGTATGTTAAAAACTTTTTTCCGACAGACACAATTGCTTTATAACATAAACAAGCATTGTTTTCTTAAAAATCTGAATATTGTTACCAGCGAAAAAACACCGTTCAGAATTTCCAATTTCTCCTTATTGAGCAGATTGTCACATAATTGCATTTTTAACATTTCTTACGTATGAAAGCATTGACAAAACGATCCAAATAGTTTTACAAGAAGCCGTGACTGAAGCATAGCTGTAAGTCATAGATAAATGAACGCATGATACAGTGTTACGCATGATAGTTATACAACTGAGATGAGTTTGAATTTAGTAGTGACATTTATTTATTATATTGTATCATATGCTGACTGTTAATTAATGTTGTATTCACAACTAGGTTACGTCAAACATTGTAAGTCGTGCGATAAATACTATTTTTAACATATATGCCAGCATATATTGATGCCAAACTCTTACAATACTTTCTTGTCAGATTAAAGGCACTGCAGTAACTTGTTTTCGGACAGACATCTTCTATTTTCCTTATATACTATAAAGTCTATGCAATTTTTGTTTTATTTCGGCTTATATGGTACCAGGAAATGATACAATCTTCTTGGTATATAACAGGTTGAGAAAAGCTATTTTCCGAACATGCGTAATATTTTTTCCGTCTATGTCCACTTTAAGGACTTGAATGTGGATTGTTTATACGATATTACCGCGTTCACCACTCTTATCAGGGCCAAACAAATCCAAACAACTTCGATAACTTATTTGTATTGTCAAAGCTCTGGCATGGCGATGTAAGAAGTAGAGGCGAAATACATGAACATGAAAGTTACTTTTCATAAAGTTGACATAAACGCATAAATTCAATCAAGCTTTAATGTCACATTGAAAAGCCTTCTCTCAAATTCCGTAAAAGAATGTGAACTATTTAACTTTACTTTGTATAAATTATACAATTATTTAAACAAATATCCTGTGCGAAAATGTGCTTTATCATATGATGTATTAACGTGTTCGCTAAAATGATGAAGAAAGAATAAAAACAAATATAGTCATTTTATAATTTCGCTATAACGGACATGTAAGTTCACTGCGCATGCATTTACAAAGAAGTTATTGGAAATTAACACTCCATATGTGGCATCTTATCTCACTAAAAATGCATACAATAAATACATAACTACACTCATGTATCTACAATATAATCTAGTACTGACGGATATTATCAGATCCGGATGCGCTGAAAAATGAGTGTAGAGTGTAGACACCAAATAGTATTGTACAATGAATCAAGGTATACCTTCCACATAAATATGAGCGATTTTCCTTCACATTCTCTTGGTTAATAGTATTGACACCGAACTTGGTTTCGGAATTAGGAAGTGTCCAATGTCAAAATAGCATGGCATTTAAACATTATTAAATTTGTATGCGTATTAAAACTCAGGTCAACATTGACAACGTATTAACGATTAAGAACCGAATATATTTAAGGTCCCTTTTATGCGGTAATCCATCGATTGAGTTTGCGACAAAGGGACCAACCATAGGAACATGATATGTAAGAACGCTCAATGTGTGTGGCAAGGTCTATGCACTAACGCACGAGCTGAAGCGTTACCGCTGGAACATCATCGGGCTAATCTATGTTAATTGCCTAGGATTCGAAGAAACATACTAAGGGCATAAGATAATGTTCAGAGGTGAATATTCTATACATCGCCACAGGGTTGCTTCAATCGCAAGGAAGAAAGTAGTCAACAGCATTATAAGTTGCACATCAGTCTCCAGCAGACACATCTAGACTCATTCTATCCGTTTATCAGCAAAACCTCACAACATCCCAATCATCCAGTCTGCGTACCAACAGCTGACAACAAAGACGAGCGCATATTAGTCAATGTCCACAAGAAAGACATCCTCATTGTCAAGGGTGACTGGCACGTCACGTTAGGATCAGACGCATACCAAGATTGGTCAGGGACAGTAGGTAGATTTTGCATAGAAGAGACCAACGACAGAGATTTGAGACTTCTTGAGTTCGCAAGAAGCAACCAACCTACCCTGGCTTAAACGCTGCAACCACACAAACCGTCCAAAACAGTGACGTATCATGCTCCAAACGGGCAAGTGCAAAACCAAATCGATTTTATACTGGCGCCGCAACGGGTCAAGTCAAGCAACAACAAATCGAACACAAGAATGTTTCCAGGCGCAGATATCAGCAGTAACCATGACTTAGTTGTCACCACCATTAAGCTGAAGATAAAGAAAAGCTCATCACAAAGAACCCTCACATTAGATTTTTATTGGAGAAATTGAAAGATCCAGTGATAGACGAGGTATTTCAAGCACAGACAAGGACATTGACACCATTAACAACTACATCAAGGATGTCCTACCGTCATAGACCAAAGAAGTGCTTTGGAGACTGAGACAGAAAGAAGAACAAGTCATTGGTGAGGTGCAAAATCATGTACCTATGTGACAAAAGAAGAGAGCTGAGGCAGGAGCAGTACACCAGCCTGGCCTCAATGGCAAATTACTAGAAAGTGAACATAGACGTAAGGAAGAACATTACAGAGGCCAATGAGGAATGGATTGAGGAATATAGGATCATCATCGACAAAAAGATAAAAGCAGGCAGCATAAAGAAGGCCTACAGCATCCTCGAGACCCTCACGTAGACTAGGCAGACAAAGGCCAGTGTTACACCAGACGCTCACGGGAATCTCCTTACCGAGAATGCCACAGTCATAAACAGATGGAGTGAATACCGCTGTGACCTCTAAAACTATCCGCTTTAACCGGACTCCAGTCTCCTTCAGAATGATCCCAGACCAGAAGCGGACGACAACAGTCCGTCCATACGTAAGGAAGAGGTTGCAGAGGAAGTGCGTTGTCTTTAGGCAAGACAAACTCCGTAAATCGAAAACGTCCCATCCGAGCTGATTAAGCACGGAGGAGAGTTAACGACTGCAGCATTGACGGCACTGTGCCAAAACATCTGGGAGATGAAGAAGTAGCCAAAGGAGTGGACCCAATCACCAGTCATACTCATACCGAAAAAGAGCAACTTAAAGTTGTGCGAGAATTACCGCACTATCAGTCAAATCAGTCATCTCAGCATCCTTAATCGATTGAAAAGTAAGGCCGATAAATTGTTCGCCGAAGAGCAGGCTGGATTCAAAGTTAGGCGGAGCACAGTTGAATAGATTTTCAACTGAAGAATCACCTTTGAGAAACATCTGCAGCACCAACGTAAGCTCTTCCACTACTTATTCGACTTTAAGAAAGCTATCGTGTGGCATGATGGTCTATGGCATGTGTTTAGAGGATTCAACATTGACAAAGAACTGGTGCGAATCATTCAATAACTCTATGGAAACGCCATCATTGCGGTACTTCTCAACAGACAGCGGGGAACATATTCATTGATAAGATAATACAGGACACTCTCCATAACCACTACGACTTAATGTCCAACGGTGTAAGACCCATCTCCAACTTGAGATACGCTAATGACATTTACCTCATAGGTTGCAACAGCAGTGAGCTTCACGATCTCACCAACAGGCTCTTTAAAAGAGCAAGGGCATACGAGATGGAGGTCAGCACAGAGAAGTCGAAGATCATGGTTTACAGCACGATCAAAACAAGTGCAGACATCACCATGAACGGCGAGAAGCTAGAATAAAATACCAGCTTCATGTACTTGGGTGCAACTCTGTCCGAGAATGTTACCGATAACGCTTAGGTCGTAATAAGAATTGCCATGGCGACCGAAGCGATGGCCAGACTGAGCAGGTTGTGGACAAGCAGTTCCATCAGCATCCTCACCAAGTACAGGCTCTACAAAAATCCTTTGTAGTCTCCATCCTATTCTACGGCTGCGAGACTGGACGCTTCACGCGGAAACAGAGCTCAGGATACAGACATTTAAACATAAATGTCCTCAAAACCTGCTCCGGATTTATTATACGGACCACAAGACCAACATGTACGTCCAGAACATAACTGCAACACATGTTGGTCCACAAGAACCCCAACTGGCGACCGTCAAGGACGAAAACCTGCTTGAAATTGACACCTCACAAGGCACGACTCTCTGTGCAAGACTTTTCTACAGGGCACAATTGAGGGAGGAAGACGTCGAGGCCATCAAAAGAAAAGCCGGATGAATAATGTAAAAGAGTGGACATCCCTTTCCATGGATGAATTACTCTCAGCACACAACATACCTGATTGGAGAAGGATAACTGTATCCTTGTCCCTCATTTCCCCCCAACAGCTTAACCAGTCAATGGATTGATGATGATGATAATAATGATGATGATGACCTTGGATGATAATAGCTCGAAAATGAGCAGCAGTCATGCTGAGTCCAGTAAGTCAATTAACAACTACTTTGAATATATCAGATTTTGTATCTATAACCCGCCATTGTTTCACAAAAAAGCATACACACACGTTCTCCATGACGTCGACACACCTAAATAATTATAAATTATGTCGGCTTCATTAGCATAATCTAGGTGAAATAACCAATGTGTCGTCAAATGAATATTTACATAGAGTAAATATGTTAAGGTAAAAATGAAATTTAAATACCAAATTAACAATATGAAAACACTCTGTATATCACCTTATACAAATAGGTAATGAGGATTTACTGCGCTGCATAATGCAGAAATGATATGTTTGTCAAAAGTCTACTTTATCTCACATGTAAGGACATATATTTTCCCGGGGGGGGGTAACTGCTTATATACAGGTGTTTAGGGGTGTGCCGATTTTATTGGGTGTGTTTTTCGATTAAAATTATCGATATGGGTATGGTTTTGAGCATCTAAGTATCGATATGGGTATTGAAATCAGGAATTTGCTTGTTTATAAATGCATATAGATTTGAAAGTATCAGTATCAAAATGGGTATGATAATTGTCATTCTTGTATATAAATGGGTATCAAAAAAGTAAAATTTCAGTAGCGAGAAAGATGCAGTAACTCCGGGTAGTAACTTGACTGTTTTTATCTGTTGCTTGATCGACCAAGATGATACTGTGACGTCATATATTAACATACGTCGTATATTAATTGACGAAAGCGTTACATTCAAAATTCTTGTATTGAAATGGGCCCACTCTCGCAATGGTATCGTATACAAATGGGTCAGCTTTTTCAAAAATTGTGTATCAAAATGGGTCTACTTTATCAGAGTTCCGGTATAAAAATGGGTCACATTTCGGAAGTCTCGGCGGCACACCCCTACCCCAAAACTTGGGAAGTTACCCCCCCCCCCCCCCCCGAGTATATTTTACTGAACAGAACCTCTTAGAATTTCTGGAACCACCTTCACAACCCTGGGATTTCTTTTTATAATGAAGCAGAACAGGATATAGTTTTACTTCCACTGAGCATATACAGCTCATCGTCATCAACATATACACATATTTACAGAATGCGTTTAATGTATGTAAAAACATGCATCGTTTAGAAGAATGAAAAATGTACAACAAACAAAAAATATACATGTTTTCGTGTGAATGTAGCCTGGATGCGATAAATGGTAAATATACAGTGACCACTAAATGTCAAACCTTGTTGAATAATTGCAACAATTAATACCTTATTCTGTACCTAATTTGATTAAGCAGACATATATAATTATTGTAAACTACATATATAACATATTATCTTGTATTTCAAAGCATTTAAAACTCAACATATAATTTTCTTAACAATGTTTTGAGTGAGTATTTAAATAAACTTGAACATATTTTGACTTGATCTATAATACTTTGGAATTAATGACTTCCTAACAACAGGGGCATTTTATAACAAAATGGTATTCCTGATCGATATCATTTAGCTTAAAATAATAATTTAAAATGGATGATGCATATGCATTAAATAAGTTAAACATTATATTTATAGGAACGCTCATGTCTTTTCTAGGGTAAACAAAGATTGCATTGTCTTTAACGATTTTCCATACAGTGTATTATGGTAAAATATATTTTTTTTGCAATTTCTATTTCTTGACCTAAATATGTGCATTTTAATTATCTACTGTCACTTATTGTCCCCCTTTTCCGAATACAAATGACTTTGTCTTATTTGAACATACATACATACATACATACATACATACATACATACATACATACATACATACATACATACATACATATATACATACATACATACACAGATACATACACACATACACACACACACACACACACACACACACACACACACACACACACACACACACACACACACACACACACACACACACACACACACACACACACACACACACACACACACACACACACACACACACATACTTGTAAAACCTTCCAACCGGGGAAATGTGTTCTAAACCTGCCAACCGGGGACCACCATTTCCACATACTCTAGAAAGATGAAAGTGATAAAGAACAGACAAGTTTCGAACCTAAAATACGAATTTGACATAAAAATTATGATAAATAGGGTAGTAAATCAAAGAAAATTTTACATGCACACCGGGGAATTATGTGCGTACCAAATGAGGAACTGCGATGTGTGCCAACTGGGTAACGGTGTATACCAACAGGGGTACTAAGTGCGTACCAACTGTGGAACTTCAATGTGTACCAACAGGGGAATGGTGTATACTAACAGGGGAACTTAGTGCGTTCCAACTGTGGCACTTCAATGTGTTCCAACTGGGGAACGGTGTATACCAACAGGGGTACTATGTGCGTACCAACCGTGGAACTTTAATGTGTGCCAACAGGGGAATTGTGTTAACCAAATGAGGAACTTAAGCGCGCTATCACCGTGGAACTTCAATAATGTCCAACGGGGAATTTGCGTTTACGAACAGGGGTAATTGTGTGTAATCATGGTACCGTTGTTAATAGGACAATGGCGTGCACGTTCATGGATAATATTTAAGTTACTACAAAAAATTGAAAAGAATATGTATGAAACAATATGTAAATTAAATATGTTTATCATATGACCTTATATAAGTTATACAAAAATGCCTTATTTGATTGACTCAAATATTATTCACATCAAAATAAGCATAAGAGACATAACGCAAATCAAACAATACATGTATGACTTCATTAGCTATAAGCCGACTACAAGCATGCAAGTGCTGCATTATACCATAACAAACATGTTGCAATTAATTAACAAATGAATACAATTCGTTCTTAAAAATAAAAAATAATGTTATTTTTTTCCGGCCACGCTATTTGTCAAACAGAATGAAGGAGAGGGGGGAGAGGCGGCTTATTTGTTTAATTCCTTTTTTCCATCAGAAAAAAACATTCACGATTTTCACGTACTATGAAGTTTTTATCCTAAAAGTAGAACTGCCCATATGCATGTAGATTGAGTAGTGTAAATTTACTTTGTCCTTACTCTGACATTATAAAATAACTCATGCATTTAATCCCCTGAAACAGGTAAACATCAGAAAATTCATTCACACGCATGGCAACTTCCACTTCACTTAAATTGTCTTAAATACATTTATTGCATTTTCAAAAATAATAAAATCTGTAACTTTAAACAATCATGAACGTTTCACAACGAATGTGGCGAGGCCTGAGAAACTAAATAGTTTAGTAAACGAGCAAAACGACTTGATAACAATGCATTTTGATGCGCCAGAGACTTAGTCTACGGCAGTAGGTCAATCTGAATAATAATCAGTATTTATTGTTATAGTATATGTATTCCAATTCTACATCTGTGATACCATTACACATGTACTAAATCAAAAAAATACAGTATGTATGCACTTGTTTGAGTAGAGAATGCCAAAAACGCGTTAACGTTAATAATGAACTTACATATAATTCTACCTGTCGAAATAACAGATTATATTTTAAGGAAAATAGTCACTGGCAATCGCTTTGTTTTCCCTTGCAAACCAAACACCTTTTTTTCAAGAGTTGGATTAACGTATTTTGTTCAAACTACCTTTATGTAAACCAACGTATGTACCTAATTTTTGCATAAAATATAAAAGAAAGAGTGTATTTTAAGCACTGAAAAGTTATGCCGATGTGTCATCCATATATTATTTGTTGAAAACAATATAAAAGTTATAATTAATGTTGTTATACACGTATAATCACCGCTGACTTTGACAGCATTATCATTATATAAAAACATTAATAATTAAATATGAACCAAAGCAAACACTTATCAAACACGTAGTTTAATATAATTTTAAATCACTTACATTATAGTATATATACTTACTGGGAGTGCACATGTGGATCAATTGTTAGACCCTTGTTGGTGCCAACTTAAAAATAATATGTACCAACAGGAAAATTATAACAGTGTGACTCAATTCTGAATATACAGCACCAAATCGAACAAGATCAATTTCGCATACATGTCAAAACACTTAATTACATTCCAGATGGCGGATAACATGGTTATCATAATGATTAATCACTAAAACAACCGACATTATAGCATCATATCGCAAAGTGTATAAACATGATGAATTATTAGCTTTGTGCATATATTTACATATCACATATAAATATATGTTTCAAATATGTTTTGTTCTTGGTAAATTTGGTAAATGGTTCAAGTGTGTGTATATGAAGAGTATTCGAAAAAACAAGTAAACAGCTTGTGTTAGAATGCATAAAAGAGGTCAGTCGCAAACGCGATACATTGTTTTAACAATATCTTAGTCTGGGAAATGGGTATGTTAATTGATC
This sequence comes from Dreissena polymorpha, assembly GCF_020536995.1. Taxonomy (NCBI): domain Eukaryota; kingdom Metazoa; phylum Mollusca; class Bivalvia; order Myida; family Dreissenidae; genus Dreissena; species Dreissena polymorpha. The sequence continues at coordinate 88,487,252 of NC_068364.1, forward strand.
TTTAACCATAAATGAGACAAAACATAACTAAATCTGGCATCTTAGTAATTTTCATCGTCGTTGAATTATAAACTTCAATTAAAAACATGGGAAAAAATGCATAACTCCTCGCGAATTTTTGTAGATCAAGCAATTTTGATATGAAAAACATATAAACATACCATTATATACACAAAGCAAATATGTGAATTGATAGTTAATGTGAATATCTACACGCAAAACAAATGCACAAAAATCTGTGTAGGAAATTATTGTCATATTTAACAACCATTTAATCAATTCTAGTGCGATACTTACGCAATAATTTACATTTTGGTAAATTTTTACTTTAAAATAACTATTAAGTACTCAACTGCAAGTCAGACACCTGTTATTCAAAACAAATTTTGTAAGATTGACAAAATATTCATTTGTATTTTTTACATTGTAGCAGTAGTTTAGCAGTAGTTTTTTATGTTATTTACATTTATCTTATTACATCTTAAAGTATTTGTTTGTTATGCTTTAACAAAATGTTTGTTTCCATTTATCCGACTGATTTTTTGTGTGCCTTCTTTGAACATTTAGCCTTCTAGATTGATTTGTTATCATGTTTGCTATATTCATTCATATTCACCAAGTTTAGGGTAAAAAATAACTTGTATAGTGAGTAATTCGTAGAAACTCGTAATAGAAAGTACAAAGAAACACTCTTTGGCCGAACTATATACCAATCCTAATTTGTTCGGCGATATGATTATGAACAAATATCGTTTTTGACTGAACCGTATTAATAAAACATTCAAATACAATAAGCACACATATATCGTTTTCGAAAAGAGTATATAGAACAAGAAAACACAAAAAAATGTGGCAACTTCATCCTTAAACGTATTCTCCTAAACGTGCATTATATGTGTAATATTTTTTTGAGTTAAAAGTACCCGTCGCTTTTTTTGTTTCAATTAAATTTCTGCAAACGTCTTTGACATTTTTCCAACTTCTGTTGTGAAGGTCATTCTCACTTTCAATACACGCAAGTATTTCTTTTTTCCCTGGTAATTTACCCATTATCAAAAAAACGATCAAAGTGTCTGTGAACAGCTCCTTTTTCGTTTTCACTCCATTGCTTTTTGGCTGCTTGTTTTGTTCTCCTGGTATTTGAATTCCCTTTTCTGTACATGGATAATAAAACACCATTTGACGTCGCTAACTGCCATGTGTAAGATATTCATATTAAATATATATACTTCAGTACAATTTTTCATAGCAAATTACGACAAAAGCGTCCAGGTACTTACGGCACATGATAATGATATCGATGTCACACGACAAATTTGGAAACATTATTTTGCCTAATGAATCAAACAATTACATGTAAGCAAATCATGTTCTAAGAAACATAAGAAATTTGGAGATACAATACTTGAATGCATTCACATGTGTATGCATACCTTTGTCTGTTATTTTTGGTTGACTGGTGCTGGGAAGCAGAGTTTCGAGGTCTTCAGTATTTTCATTTTCTGATGATTCAAAGATATTGTTCATCTGTCGTGTAAATCACAAGATCAAAAATTATATATAATTAATAATATAACAATAATGGAAACAACCGAAGCACACCAAATAAATGTGCAGTTAGTGCATTGAAATTGAAAAATTAGAAGTAGCCAATGTAAACCTTACTGAGCACAAAATGAGTGTAGACTTTACATTCCACATTACCTGGTCGTCTCCGATTAAAAAGAATTGCCTTGCATAACACAAGTATATTTCAGAAAAATGTTTATAATTCTTTTTATCACTTCAGGTTATCAAGTTCGGTAATGAGCCCATTATTTACATTTTACAAGTTTACTGTATGAATTTAACACTGAAAATGTGACATACCTTCAATACATTCGTCGTCAACATCAATATCGTCTAGCGAATTGACAGAATTTATGGTAATTTGTCCATCATCATGAGCAGCTTGCTGACTTTGGCAACCTGCATGGTTCCATCTGGTAATCTGTAGAATTCTCTATGTACCCGAATGTCGTGACCAAGAAATTTAGCTAGAATGTCTAATTCATTTTCAGACAAGTTAAAAAGCTAAGTCATTGTGGCAATATGTTTCCTTAACTTTGTAGAACGAAGCCTTTCCGGATGTTCAGCTCCACAGTCAATTGCAATCGAACGTAATACATCTGTCCCACGAATATGCGATGATGCAGATTTTGTTGCGAAAAGATATTTACTTTTGAAACAGTTTGTTAGAGAATTTCTGTTGCGTATCAGGAGGTCGATATTTTCTTTCACCTGTCTTGGAAACAGTACTGCAGATATTCGACCTCGTTTTGCAATAATCTCTGTACGTTAAAAATAACGGCACAGGTCTTTTTGCAGTTTTGTTAAACATCCATCTTATTCTCCATCGTCATTTGTCAATTTGTGGCAGCGTATAAGTCTTATACTGAAAATTAAAATTAATGATATTACACTTCTTGGATAAGCGATAATTAACGTTTTTGTGATTATGATGAAGTCGATGTTTATAGACTACAGTGGTTAATACACATGCTCACCAGTTTTATTGACAGGTGTAAATTCTAAATTCTTTTTGTATATGAAGAGTTTGCAAGACAAGTAGTTCAAAGTAACTAAAACTGGTAAACAATATTTTATTCTTTTAAAATTCGCATAACGTGTGCTATAACATGTTAATATAATGATCATCGACGTACGTGTTATGTTAAGCCCAAATACCAATTAGCATCACCCGGAATAAATATTGGCTCAATATAATTTAAGGCAAAATTACGCCCATTTCACTGAAGACTCAACCAAACCAGAAAATAGGCCAAAGTAGCTTCGACATAGTGAAATATTACAAACCGTCTCATCGACTTCTTCCGTGTGTACGGATGTTGTTTTTCCTGGTTCCTGGCTGTCCGTAGATCTAGTAGCCATTGTGTTGCCTATTCAAAACAACAATAAAATTTGGTATTACACATAATCTAGCCAGTGTTAGAAAGTTCGTTAGTTATGAAACCATTAAGTACATTTGTATTAATGCATGTGTAGTAATAACAAATCACTGTAAAACATACCCATTTTTTGCTCCGTGCATTTATGAAAATTCAAATAGCAATTACACAATTACACATTATCAGACAGACCGCATTAAAGTAGAGCTTGACGACGTTCAATGATTAAACATTTTAATTCACGGCAAAAAGATATTTGACTATCTGTTTTAAAAATGAACAACTCATGAATGAACATGAATGTAATCATAAAACTGATTGGCTATATTTATAAAATTAATAATTCAAAAGACATGTAAAGCTAATTTAAAATGTGATAAATATCAGTGATAAATCCATCATAGATGACATCTTTACAATATAATGTACCTTTCTCCATGGAAGTGTTGGTACTCCATAATCATATCGGAGTTCCTCGCCAATTGCAATGTCTCTGTCGGCGATAGTGCATAGATGGGGAGTTTGGTTGACTTCAACTATTTTCATTACACAATTTTGTTTTGCGTCTCCATTTTCGGCATCATTTATCATTCGACCCTCATGAAATATATCGTTGGTATCGTCAATGCTGAATAAGACATTTAAATAAACACTTCTGATGCTTTAAACTAAAATAACGCGCATGCCATATTTAATTATTATGGTGAAAAAACTAAAGATAATTCTTCTTCTAATGGCGTGATTTAATTTGATGTGCAAAGTAAAGATAACTTGTAGTTACCAGCAAGATTTGTCTCTGTATTTAAAAAGTACATGAAGCTGCCTTGACCCTCCTTTTCATACTCTTTTTCTAATTGCCGTGCATGTTTTACTCGTGTTATCATATCTCCTTTGTATTCGAGAAGAAAGTCTCCTTTTTAAAAAGGCTTAGTGGCAAGGACTCCTTCGCCTGAAATATTTATATTTGTAGACATTTTATATTAATAATCATTTTGGTCATATAATTGAAGGCTAGATATAGGCGCCAATAGTGTTTTATTCATAAAAAATCAATAAATCTTTATGCTACTTCCATATATCTGCCCAGTATTAAGTAACCCAATAGTCCATGTTTGTTTTCTTCTTTTTAATGGAAAGGGGCTACGATGTTCTTTTATAATTTCTAAACGACCTTAAACATAACCATATACAAAAATATTTGTACCTATGACATCATTGACGGTTTTTACTTCAAAACCTGGTGGATCAACGTAATTCTGGCAGTACGTTCTTGCGAGATCAAGGGGACTTGTCCCCTTTTGGCTACTAAATGTTAAAATGGAAATGTCGATGAGAAAAACTACAAGAGTTGTCAGAAGACAGCGCGCTCGACTATTCAAGTGCTTGACAGTATAAAGTAAGCCACCATGGGGAAATTGTTCATATTCAATAAGGTCAAGGTACTATAGTCATATTCTAACTGGAAGAGGACCATAATTGAAACATATTGATCGCTTATGTTTTAAAGAAGTGGTACATTATAGACGACTCTGAGTTCAGGTATGTTTTCCACAATCTATTGAACATTTGTAAAGACATAAAACATAATAATAAGATTGTATTTCAAGTTTGATAGCAATAGCTTGGGTAAGATGGTTGGACGGTCTTAAGAAAAAAAATAGGTTTTTTTAAAGTGTTAAAAAAATAAGGAAAATAAAAACTCTTTTTTTTTGGGGGGGGGGTGGATTTCTAGGGTGGGGCGTGTGGGATGGTTTGGGTGAAGTCCATTGTGGTATATCAGGTAAGCGTTGTTTTGTCAAAGTATGAATCAAATCTGATCCTAAATAAAGAAGTTATGGCAATTTAATCAAAATTTATTAATTTGACCTTCAGATTCAAGATCAAAGGACAAGGTAAAATTCAACTTGCCAGGTGCAGTACCCTCATGATGGTAAGAAAGTATTTGAAGTTTGAAAGCAATAGCCTTGATACTTTAGAAGTAAAGTCGATGTAAACACAAAATTTAACAAAATATTCAAAGTTACTAAGTGGAAAAAGGGCCATAATTCTTACAAAATGCTTGTTACAGTTGTCTGCTCTTGTTTATAGATTGGGGTCATGTTGGTCAAGAAGTATGCAAAATATGAAAGCAGTATGTCAAGGGACAATTAAAATATTCCAGGTGGTACGCAAACTTTAACAAATAATTATTAATAATATGCATATTCTAATTGAAAAAGGGGACATAATTCATACAAAATGCTTTTTACAGTTGTCTGCTCTTGTTTATAGATTGGGGTCATGTTGGTAAAGAAGTATGCAAAATGTGAAACCTTATGTCAAGGGACAAAGAAAATATTTGAGGTGGTACGCAAACTTTAATAAAGATTTATCAATAATATGCATATTCTAAGTAGGGGCTATAATTCTTACAAAATGCTTGTTACAGTTGTCTGCTCTTGTTTATAGATTGGGGCTATGTTGGTAAAGAAGTATGCAAAATATAAAATCAATATGTCAAGGGACATAGAAAATATTTGAGGTGGTACGCAAAGTTTAACAAAGATTTATCAATAATATGCATATTTTAAGTGGAAAAAGGGGCCATAATTCTTACAAAATGCTTGTTACAGTTGTCTGCTCTTGTTTATAGATTGGGGTCATGTTGGTCAAGAAGTATGCTAAATATAAAAGCAATATGTCAAGGGACATAGACAATATTTGAGGTGGTACGCAAACTTTAACATTCCAACGCTCACGCTAACGCTCACGCTAACGCCGGCGTATATATACATATATATATATAACGAAAAACTACCTAGAGCTTTACTTAGTTTAACGTATATTTATAAAATATATTCGTGAAATATGTACCATAAAACAAGCTTTGTAATCAAATGATATTTATATAAATCGATCTTTAGAATTCGTGTTCCAGTATTACTTTAACGTTTACATAAAAACGCTTT